>NC_056665.1:7988777-8288777 GCF_018350195.1 Panthera tigris | reverse complement strand
AATAAAGTAGAAGGTGCCCCGTGACCCAGGAGTGCCTTTGCATAAATGGAGGCATGTCCGTGACAGTGATATTTGTAATAGTCTCAAACTGGAAACTATACCACCCCCCTACCCCACCCCTGCCACTACTTTTCAGGAAGACGTTGGGACAAATTACATTGTGCTATGTTCACCCTATGGGATATCACATAACAAAGGGAGGAAATGATCTACAGCTCTATGTAACAATACTGGTGAATCTCAAACACATCACCGTGAATCCAAAAGACAATGCGTAGAAGAGATTAATGGCTCTATGATTCCACTTATTTAGGACACAAAGACAAAACTGACTTGTCATGTTGGGAGTCAGGGTGGTGGCTACTCTGGGCAAGGGTATAAAGAGTTTGTGACCAGCAGGAGCATAAGGGGGCTGCTGGGGGCTGCTAATGCTCACTTTCCTCATTTGTATGTTGGTTTGGCCCGTATATTCATCTTATAAAAACCTATCGAGCTATACACACATGAGTCGTTTCGTTAAGACTGCATATAAGACATTTCACAGGAGAGAGTTAAAATGAATTCTGAACAAGTTATGGGAGGGGGCTATGTTTTCCCTAGAGGAAGCAGAGGCCCCAACGGTGGTGTTGAGCTAGGCTTTAAACATGAGAATGGTTTGGCCACACAGAGGGGGGATGATACATTCCATTATGAGCGGAAGAGTAGAAATGGTAAAATGTGGAGCGATCCATGGAGCATGAGGTTTGTGGAAGAAGGATAAATAAAGCTATAAATAAAGCTGGAAAGGTAAGCTTGAGCCAGAAGGCGGGGCGCCTTGATGGAGGCATCGGGCTTTTGTGAAATAGGCAGTGGGGAGCCACTGAGGGGGGTCTAAGCAGGGCAGCGCTGATCAGAGCTGTGTTCAGGGAAGATTAACTTGGCAGTCGTATTGTAGAATGAATTGGAAAGTGAAGAAACTGGGGGGGAGGGAGACCAATTTGGAGGTAATTGCAGTTGTCTGGGTGGTACATAATTAGGCCTAAATTATTTGGGTAGTAGTGTGAGTTGAAAAGAGAAGATGTGTGTAAGAAGCATTAGATGAGACAAAGCAACTTATTGGATTTTTATGTCAAGGGAAAGAGAAAAGTCCAAGGAGGCCAGTCTGGGCGACTGGAAGATAAATCATGCTGTTAACTGAAATAGATGAATTAGGATCTCTTCCTCCAGGGCAATGGCTGAGCATGGGTGGTTTTTTGTATCTTTTACACCAGTGCTATCCCCTGAATACAACAGCTCCGTGCGGCTCAACATGACAGCTCTCAAGCCCAACGCTATGGCACTTTGCCGGGCATCTGTATGTGAAACAGATTCTGACTTGCTTACGACGGGAGCTGTCTCACTAAAGGGTGCCTTTTCCAAACTTCTTTGCTGATGAGCCTGGCGATAGGGGTAGGTTGCAAGAAGTAAATGATATAACTTTGAGGCTGTACCTCAAACATTCCTCTCCTCTTCTTTCCCCCTTCCTGCTGGCTGATATGCAGATGTGATGCCTCGGCTGGATCAGGGCTCCAGGAACAGGAGTGTAGCCACAGGACAGGAGCCCTGAAGCAACAAGGCAGAGGCAGCCTGAGTTCTAGATGATTATAAACCACTTCTCCAGCTCAGTAATCTCCCTGGAACTTTCTGTGGCAGAGAAATAAATTCTTTCTTGTTTGTGTCACTATTAGCTTGAGTCTTTCTCTATTAATAGAGTTAAGTATCCTAAATAATTCAGACCCCAAACTTGTGGTTTTGATCCCAAAGATATTATATTAAAATGTCATTTTTTTGGCGCGATTATTTGGTAACAGGAGCCAGTGATAAAACAACTCACGGATTCTGCACAAAGATCTAGGAACCTTCCTGAATATATGTGACGATGTCTCAAGCAGGGCTCACTCATAAAAAAATTGCTATCTATGGAACACTTTCAAAATGCAAACACTGAGTTTAGAACACTGTCAGAAAGATCCTATTTTTATCCCCCTTTTCCAGATGAGGAAACGGAGTCATCAAGAAGGTTGAAAACATCTCTCAAGTTTCTACTGTAATGGTCATAATCCTGTTTCCAAATTGTTTGACACTACAAACGATTTGGAAGAGCATAGAGATAGGGGTGCCTGGGTGGCTCAGTTGGCTAAGCATCCGACTTCAGCTGAGGTTGCAATCTTGCAGTTTGCGAGTTTGAGCCCCATGTCAGGCTCTGTGCTGACAGCTCAGAGCCTGCAGCCCACCTCGGATTCTATGTCTCCTTTTTTCTCTTCCCTCCCCTACTCGTTCTCTCTCTCTCTCTCTCTCTCTCTCTCTCTGAAATATAAATAAATATTTAAGAAATTAAAAAACAGGGGCGCCCGGGGGGCTCAGTCGGTTGAGCATCCGACTTCAGCTCAGGTCATGATCTCACAGTTCGTGGGTTCAAGCCCTGCGTCGGGCTCTGTGCAGACAGCTCAGACCCTGGAGCCTGCTTTGGATCGTGTACCTCCTTCTCTCTCTCTCTGCTTCTCTCCCGCTCACACTCTGTCTCTGTCTCTCTCTCTTAAAAATATAGTGAACATTAAAAAATATTTAAAAAAATAAAAAATTGTTAAAAAAACAAAAGATAGGGCATAGAGATAGATCAGTCTTTGTTTACTTCTACCAAACACTAAGAGTTTGAAGCCAAGTCACAGAGAAGATCACAGATTCCTGTTCCATGGAGTGCAGACCTTAGCTTTCACTTCTCCTGATGCAACCCGATGGCTCCAAAGCCTCACCTGCTTGTAGCCCGTCAGGGACTTCTGTCCTTTGCATGAGTGTCAAGGAGGACAGGCTCAGTGGAGCAAGGTGGGAAGGGACAGAGAGAAAAGGCAAAGAAGAACGTGAGGGACAGCATCGTCACCTGAAAATTAAAGTTGTTTCCTGCTGGGTTTAGTAAAACAACTTAGAAAGCAACGTGAAAACTGGGGCTGCAAGATATTTGTGGGAATACTGGGTGTTGCGGGGATAAGAACAGAGCCCACAAGAGAGATGAACTTGCAGTCATCTCCATGCAAAATTGCTGAAGGGTTTGTTCAAAACAAAAAGAAACAAACCTGTAATAATAACAATACACCTGTCCATTTCTAGTCCAACGAGATGTTCAAGCATGCTGTGTGTCTGATAAAAGAAAGAGCTTAACAGCTCATCTTTGAGTTCACGATCATGTAGGTCAAGGATCATGTTGTGGCTGCAGGGAGACGCAGTGTTGACAGAGTAACTGTGGGTGAAGGCTGTGGATGGCTTCTCTGGAGCTCAGTCTCCACTCCTGTCAAAGAGATGATGTATTTGGGGGGTGCCTGGGTGGCTCAGTTGGTTAAGCATCCAACTTCGGCTGAGGTCATGATCTCATGGTTCGTGGGTTCAAGCCCCACGTCGGGCTCTGTCCTGACAGCTCAGAGCCCAGAGCCTTCTTCAGATTCTCTGTCTCCCTCTCTCTCTGCCCCTCCCCCACTGCCCTCTCAAAATAAATAAACATTAAAAAAATTTTTTTAAAAGAGTTTATGTATGTGGCATTCTCGTCTCACCACAGAGTGGAGGACAGGAGGCTGATGAGCTCAAAGCCCACCAGGACCAGTGCCAAACTATAAAGTCAGGGTGACTCCTGTTGCAAAAGAGGTACCAAAAAAGAAATAGATACAAGGGAGCCATCCTAAGAAACCAGAAAGGACCACGAGAAGGAAGAAGAAGTCTTGCTTGGGGAATACACGGACTCAGCTAAAGCAGGTGGCAGCAAAGACACATCGCAGGTTTTTGTGTTGGCTGGCTATTTGGCATAAGCCATTAACAGAAGCTAATACCTCCTTTGAAGTCTTGGGGGGCAGGGAGGTGCAGTAGTAAGATCATCCCAGAGAAAACCTTCAGAGCCCGGGGGAAGTGTCCTTTCACTTTCTGATGTTACGAGAGTAAAACACAAAGATAACAGGGACTCTCTCAGTATAATGTGAAGCATTTTATTCCACGTTATAGAAATGAGAAATAATTTCCAGGCTACTAAATGAAATGCTAGTCGTCATTTTTTCTTGTAAAATAATGAAGTCGATTTGGGCATTCTGCCCATTGACCAGGAATATAATTCCAAGTTCTTGTCGTATCCATGGAAAATCCAATTAAAAATTACAGCATGTTTTCTTCGAACATAATTTGCCATAAACGTCTGTGTGTCTGTGTCTAAATAATATCTGCAATCTCATCTAAGACAAAATATACAAATCAATAGATGGGATGTGTAATTGCAAAGAGCTTATTATTTTATAGGCTCTTTCAGGGTCCTTGAGAAATGACCAGAGGAAATGGTACTGGGCCAACTTTGCAAGTGGAAGCAGAAACAGTGTACTAAAATCTTGCTATCCAGGGCGCCTGGGTGGCTCAGTCGGTTGAGCGTCCGACTTCAGCTCAGGTCATGACCTCATGGTCTGTGAGTTCGAGCCCCGCATCGGGCTCTGTGCTGACAGCTCAGAGCCTGGAGCCCGCTTCGGATTCTGTGTCTCCCTCTCTCTCTCTGACCCTCCCCTGTTCATGCTCTGTCTCTCTCTGTCTCAAAAATAAATAAACATTAAAAAAAATTTAAAAAAATAAAATCTTCCTATCCTACTGCTCAGCGAATGACAACTTTGGCGGCCAAAGAACACTGTCTATATACACACATGATATGACATACATCACCCAGGAAAATCATCACCCACACAGTTTGGAAAACAGGGTAGGGTTAAGTGTTATGACAGTTGGAATATGAGCAGTGTTAGATTATTATAAAAATAATGCTGCCTTCTATTTATGTAGTGCCTTGCTCCTGCTGAGTTCCTGGTTCAGCCATATCTTACTGTGAATTCTATTAATACATTATGTTCAAAGTCATCCTTCATGCACAGATCATTACTGGCCTTCGTTCTCACACAGCCCCAGTATGGGGTTTCCTAAAATTAATCTTGTTTCAGAAGCAGAAATTCTGGGTATGCCACGCTCTGGTCATGCAATGTCACTAGTCACTGGGGGAATAAAAACATATCAATTCTAAGAGAAGTCAAGCGGTCCTAGAATGCTACGCGTCCTGGAATCTAAGTCCGACTCTTACTGTAATGGAAAAAAAAATGAGACGTTGGACAATAATAAGGAATATTTGACCTCCTGTTGCAAAAGGGGTAGAATTGACCACGGAGACGGAGCCATACATGGGAGGTCTCTCATCACAATTCAAGCCTCTGAGGGAAATTCTTCAAATTCACGCTCTAATTTTTCCTCATTAATTTGTCCCCTCCATCACAAAGTACATGTTCTAATTATAAAAACAGAAGTATTCCAGACCTGAAATAACTTGAGATTTGGTATCATGAGTGATTAGCTTCGACTCCAAATGTACTGTCTGCTCGGTTTAATCTTTCCTTGTTACTTGTTCTCTTACAGCAACATGCTCCCTCACGCTTCTGAGGGTTTCCATATGCTAGTCCCTCTTCACGAAATGCCTTTCATCTCCATATTTATCAGCACAACTCAAAGCAGACCTTTTCCACCTGGCACTGTTGGTGATGTAAGACTGAAAGCCAAAATTGCAGGGGGAAAAAAATGTCCTTCCTGGCTTTTGTTACCAAAACCAAGAATTGCAGAGAGGATCCTCCTAGTAAGAGCTAAATGAAGAGAGACTTAGAGGAGACTAAGGACAAAGCACGGAGAGGAAAATGAGTTTTCCGATGACTGAGCTGGGGGTCTTGGGGATGAATGAAAGGCAGGATGTCCACCTCCCTCTCTAGGGAAAATAGTGGCCAGAATACCTGCCTGGGGAGGAGAGGTGGGTATTTCTACCTTTCACAAATCATTCCCAGGAACTTGAAGCCTCTCCTACTGCCCACAAGCACATCAGCACTGCCTAGTATGACCTGAAGACCACAAAGCCATTCTGGAAAGTTCTGCTGTGAATAAGGAAGCAGCCTGCTGCAAGGCCTAGTGTGAGAAGGAGCCCCTTTGGCATTCCTTAGTCATCCAGAAGGAAGAGGCTTCAAGCCAGATTCAATCTGATTTTAGCCAACTATTATATCATTTTGTACTCAACTGAATTTTGAGGTGAAATTTTAGATCTCTTAACACTCCGTGTCTCTAGTGCATTGTCCATAAGTAAATATTAATTTAATAAGTAAATGAAGATTCATTTTGTACCATTCTGCCACTGACTTCCTCAGAGGCCTAAGTCAGAACACTGCTGTGCAAGTGTTCAGAGCCCCACACATGCACATGCGGTTCCTGTAATTAACCCAAGGAGGACCGTGCAGGTATGGTCACTCTTGGCCACCTGGGCATAAGTCAGTCCCTAGATCAAGGTCGCTTGTCCTCAGGCTCAGACAGAGTCCTCTGTACGTTTCCCTCTTTCCATCCCCGCCCCCCGACATATCAATCTAAGCCCTTCTTTCATGAAGCCCAGTAACACGTCTTGCTTCCTCCCTGCCTCTGCAATGAACACACCCTGAGGACAGAGGATGGGAATGGGTTTGTGCCTGCAGGAGTGAGCCTCGGGAGCAGGACTGGGTAGTACACTTACCTGCCTCCTCCAGCCCCAAAGTGGTGACTTCATCCATGAACTACTAACCCTACCAAACCTTCCCCGGGCTCCCCACCACCATATTCACAACGTCCTTGGGCAAATTCAGAATAACACTTAGGAAATGTGTGAGATCTGTGGGGCGCCTGGGTGGCTCAGTTGGTTAATCGTCCAACTTTTGGTTCCGGCGCAGGTCATGATCTCATGGTTCAGTTCAGGAGTTTGAGCCCTGCATTGGGCTCCGTGCTGATAGTGAGGAATCTGCTTGGGATTCTCTCTCTCTCTCCCTCTCTCCTTTGCTTGCATGCTCTCTCTTTCTTGCAAAATAAATAAATAAACTTAAAAAGAAAAAGGAAATGTATGAGATCTGGGAGTGCTTTGAGCAGAAGCTACTGTTATGTTCAGCAAGAACAGGGCACTTCTTGAAGTCATTTATATTCCTGCTCTCATTTTTTATTCTTTTTTATCCTTTTCCGGTATTATGTACATGACTCCTTTTTTTTTGAAGCCAGACATTACGTTATAAAAAATGAGAAGCAACAGAAAAGAGTCTTTTATGCAAATGCAGGGGGGCGAACAAGAGTAAATGAAAACCATTTATAATACGTAAAGTTCGAAATCAGCTGGTGTTTAATAAAAAACAAAGTTTAGACAAATGTTCCCCATAAATCACTTTTGAGTTTACTTAGCATTCCGTTTCTTCACAACACGAGTGCTTCTTAGCTAAGCGAATGCACTGACTTAGTGACATGTTGACAGTGACTTGCCCCTTACATGCGTCCTTTCTTGTGATTTTTTCCCCTGATGTTATGCCGTCTCAGCCAATCCAGACAGTACAGGGGTGTGCGCGCGCGCGCGCGTGTGTGTGTGTGTGTGTGTGTGTGTGCAGAAAATTAGTATTTCACATGAAACAAATCTGAACTCATACTCTTGCAAAATAAGTCCAATGATATTTCCAGTAATGATACTCTAGTAATGATCCTAGTTATTCAGCTGAGTTACCCAGAGGCTGAGGTCCAAGACCTCAGAGGGATCCTGAGTCTTTTATTTCTCTCACCGTGACATGTTGTCCATCAACAGCCACCACAAGGGCTCTCTTGAAATATATCCTAAACCCTCTCATTTGTCATTTCGGCCACCCCTTCCATCCTGGTCCATGTCGGCAACAGCACAGTGCTTGTGTGAGCTCTCTCTTGGCGTTCTTCCTCCTCTACAGGCTGTACTCTGAAGAGGCACACTGAATGATGTGTGTAAAACACGGATCAGAAAGGATATATTGTTCCTTCTCTGTTATGATGTGCGTACTTCTTTTTGAAGGACAGACATTATATTATAAAAAATGAGATCTGAGGGGCGTCTGGGTGGCTCAGCACATTAAGTGTCCGACTTCGGCTCAGGTCATCATCTCACGGTTCGTGGGTTCAAGCCGCATGTCGGGCTCTGTGCTGACAGCTCGGAGCCTGGAGCCTGCTTTGGATTCTCTGTCTCCCTTTCTCTCTACACCTTCCCTGCTTGTTTCTCTCTCTCTCTCTCTCTCTCAAAAATAAATAAACTAAAGAAAATTCATACTGAACATGAATGCAATCACAGAAAAAGTAGCTGACTGTGGGTATATGGATAAAGCCATCACCCAACAAACTGAAGATATCAAGCCAGAGGAACTGAGTGAGGACAAAGTCACTGACATAAATGAGGAAGGCAGTGGTGAAAGAAAAGATGAAGATATCTCAGAAGGGATGCTAGTAAAAACTTTCCATTCAAGGAGCCTTCAAAATTATTTCCTGACATGGGAAGCACAAAGGAAGACTGTTGAAAGCTGATCCAAACTTAGAGGTGAGTAGGACAATTTCCCCAAATATAGAAAAGACGCTCACTCCGTACGGTAAGTTATGCCACAAAAAGTAAGGCAAGCACTACTCAATCTATTCTTGTATTTTACAAAGAAATAAAACACTTAATTTTCATGCTGATGCTTTAAATTGCAGTAGATTAAAGAAATACTAGCTTTGCTCTTTTTTTCATTTTCTGATACACGTATAAGTGACAGTAAGAGAGTTTTTAATGCCTTGAACAAAATTTTAAACATCACAGAACAATCGGAGAGTATCCAATTGATTTTTAAGATCACGTTGTACGGTTTCAGCTTGCAGGTCATTTCGACAGTCCCACACTACTGAATAAAGCGAGGACTGCTTGTAATCAATTCATCCCAGAGCAAGCAGAAAAGTGAACAAGAGAATCAAGAAGAATTGCAACAAGGTTTTTAAACAATAGCCAGGTGACAGGTTATAAACCAACTATATCAATAATGTCATTATATGTAAGTATTGTAAACATCTCAATTAAAAGACAGATATTGTCATGTTAAATGTAAAAAACAAGGCCCAATTATATGCTGTTTTTAAGAAACACACTGTAAGTATAAAATATGCTTATAAAGGAAGAAGACAGAAAAATATAGGACGTAAAAACACTCATCAAAAGGAAGCTGGAGTGGCTATATAAATATCAGACAAAGTTGACTTCAGAACAAGAAATATTGCTCAGGATAAAAAGATGCGTCATATCCTGATAAAGGAGTCAATTCACCAAAAAGACAAAACAATCCTAAGTGTATTTGCACCTCACATCAAAGCTTCCATATATACAGAGCAAAAACTAATAGCTTGTGACTTCAAAATTCCTCTCAGGAATACATACTACAAGTAACAAAACATCAGTATGTCTTTGGAAAGCCTGATGGAGAGTATCACTCATGTATCAAAATTGACATTTATGGAACATTCCATCAGACAGCAGAATACACACTGTTTTCAAATGCACATGAAATATTCACCAAAATAGATTATATTTTGTGCCATAAAAAAAGACTTCAACAAATTCAAAATAATTTAAATCATATAAACTGTTATCTGACTATAAGGAATTAAATTATAACAGTTGTCAAAAACAGAAAAATATCTAGAAAAATCCCTCCAAATTTGGACATTGAACACACATTTCCTTTTCTTTTTAATTTTTTTAAAAATGCATTTATTTATTTATTTAATGTTTATTCATTTTTGAGAGAGAGAGAGAGAAAGACAGAGTGCGAGTGGGGCCAGGGGCAGAGAGAGAGGGAGACACAGAATCTGAAGCAGGTTCCAGGCTCTGAGCTTTCAGCACAGAACCCGACATGGGGCTCAAACTCACAAACCATGAGATCATGACCTAAGCCGAAGTCACTGACTGAGCCACCCAGGCACCCCAAACATATATTTCTAGATAACTTATGGGCCAAATAAAAAGTTATAAGGAATATTAGAAAATATTTTCAATTGAATGAAAATGAAAATAAAATAAAACATTAAAATATGTAGGATGCAGCTAACATAGCACTTAAACAAAAATTTACAGAATTAAGGGTTATATTAGAAAAGAAAAGAGAGATCTCAAATCTCTGATCTCAACTTTCGCCTATGACACTATAAGAAAAACAACAAAGTATATTTATGGCATTCAAGAAGAAAGGAAATAATAGTAGTAGGAGCAGAAATCAATAAATTTAAAAATAATGGAAAGAAAATAAGTAAAACAACAGCTAGTGTTTTAGAAAAAATTAATAAAGTTCATCATCTTTTAGCCCAATAATGAACAAGTTACAGCCCACGGGCAGAACACATCCCACTGTCTGTTTTTGTAAGTAGAAGTTTTACTGGAACACAGCCACCCATTTGTTTATTTTCTGTAGCTGTTTTCCACTACAACAAGAAAGTTGAGTGGTTGAGACAGACCAAATGACTGGTATATTCAAAAATATTTACTATATAGCCCATTATACAGAAAGTTTATCCAACCCTGTCCTCCTCTGGTCTGACTGATGAAGAAAACAAAAAAGAATAAATAAATGTTCAATACCAGAAATTTTGAAATAGGAGATTTCATTGTAGAGCCTATAGTCATAAAAAGGGTAACAGAGATATAAAACAAAAAATATTATGCCAACTATTTGACAAATTAGGTGAAATAAATAAATTTCTTGGAAGACATAAACTACCAAAACTCACTCAAAAGCAAGTGGATACCCTGAATAGTTATATAGTTATTGCAGAAATTGAAATTGTAGGTAAAATCTTTCCCCCGCTCAAAAAAAAAAGTCAGACTTAGATGATTTCACTGAGGATTTTTACTCAATATTTAAGGAAGAAATGACACCATTTCTACATAAGCTTTTTTTCAAGAAATAGGAAAGGACAGAACGTTCCCCCACATGTGTTATAAAGCCAGAATTACCCTGAGATCAAAAGAAAGACATTACAAGAAAAGAAAATCCTCAAAGCAATATCCCTCATAATCAGAGGAAAAAAATCCTCAATAAAATATTAGGAAATTGAGTCCAGCAAGATTTGAAAAGGATGATACATGACCAAGGGAGTTGATCCCAAGAATGCAAGTTTGCTTCAACATTAAGAAATCAATCTGTGTAATTCGCCACATGGATAGATTAAAGAAGAAAAATCATACAATACTCTCAATAGATGCAGAAAAATCATTTAACAAAGTTTGATATCCATTCATGACAAATACTCTCAGCAAACTAGGAGTGGAAAGGAACTTCCTCAGGGTAATAACGGTCATCGACAAAAAAACCTACAGCAAATATCACACTTATTAATGAAAGACTGACAGCTTTCCCATTGGACTGAGAAAAACACAAGACTATCTACTCTCTCCAATCCTGCACAGCATCATTGGATGTCTCATTTTCTGCAATAACGTTGGGGTTCCGCTGTGGTGGGTAGACATATACAGATTTTTTTTTAAAGAAAAAAAACTATCTCTATTTGCAGATTAACAATTATCTAAGTAGATGGGGCACCTGGGTGGCTCAGTCAGTTAAGCATTTGACTTCGGCTCAGGTCATGATCTCACTGTTCTGTGCTGACAGCTCTGAGACTGAATCCTGCTTCAGGTTCTGTGTCTCCCTCTCTACCCCTACCCCACTTGCACTTGGTCATGCACTTGGCCTCTCTCTCTCTCTCTCTCTCTCTCTCTCTCTCTCTCTCTCTCTCAAAAATAAATGAACATTAAAAAAAAACCAATTAGCTAAGTAGAAAATCCCAAAGAATCTACAAATAAGCTTCTAGGAAATCTTCTAGGAAATCAGTGAATTCAGCAGGGTCACAGGATAAAGGATCAATTGTAAAGATCCATTGTACTTGTACATACTATCAATGAATAATTAGAAATTAACTTTTAAAGTACTTATAATGATAGCACTAAAAACAAAATACTCGGGTGCTAATCTAACATAATATATACAAAATCATTATGCTGAAAACCACAAAACACAGGGGGAAGGAATCAAAGAAAGCCTAACGAGAGAGATATACTATGTTCACAGATTAAAAGGGATAATATGATTCGAGTCAATTCTTCTGAAATTTATTCACGGATTCAAGTAATTCCAACTGAAATCCTAACAAGACATTTTGTTGAAATGTACAAGCTGTTTTTAAAGTTTACATGGAAAGACAATTATAATAGCCAAACACAATGATGAAGATAAAAAACAAAGTTTGAGGACTCATACTAGTTGATTTCAAGACTTAGTGTAAAGCCTCAATAATCAAGAGAGTGTTTTAGTGAAAAAGCAGACACATGGAACAATTAAACAAGGTAGAGAACCCAGGAATAGACCCAAACACATTTAGTGAACTGATTTTTTGGCAAAGATGTAAAGATAAGCCAATGGAGAAAGAATGGTTTTTTCAACAAATCATGTGGGAACAATTAGACATCCATCGGCAATAAAAATAAGACAAGAAAAACTTTGACCCATTCCTTCACCACATACAAAAATTAACTCAAAAAATGTCGTAATCTAAATATCAAATCTAAAACTAGAAAGCTTCTAGCAGAAAGCATAGGAGCCAATCTTTGTAATCCTAGGTTATATCTAAGATTTCTTAGATATGACACCAAAAGAATAAGCAGTAGAAGAAAAATCACTATTTTGGACTTTATCACAACTATCATCACCTGTTCTTCAAAAGACACTGAAGACAATGAAAAGACAAGCCAACAGACTGAGAAAATACACATTTGTGAAGCACATGTTTGGCAACAGACTTGTATTTATCCAGACTATGTAAATAATTCTCAACACCCAAGAAAACAGCTTATTTTTTTTTCAATGAGCCAGAGATTTGAATAGACACATTACTAAAAAAGATGTATGGATGGCAAATAAATACGTGAAAAGATTCTTGACATCATTATGCATCGGAAAACTGCCAGTAAAGCCTAAAATGAAATACCGCTGCACACCTATTAAAAGCCACTGGAGCGTCAGAAGCAAGGAGTTATAACAGCTCACCAACGTTTGTTGAGGATAGACTGAAGTGGGAATGAATAAAAGATTTGTCTTCTCCATTGCAGTTGGACTTGCCGGGGAGGACTTCCGGTGGCTTGGATGTGTAAGGGAAGGTAGAAAAGAGAGCCAAGTGTGGTTCCTAGGTTTTCAGCCATATGGGTCAGAATGACTGTGGTGACTACTAAGACAGGGAAATGGGCTGAAGGAAGATTTGTGGAGAAAATAAAACATTGGAAAGAACTAGAATATCAACACCTCTCATTTTTAAGCCCTGAAAATATACCTACCAGAAAAAGGAATAGAGATAAAGAAAAACGACCGTAGCGCATTATATATGTCTGACTTTTCTCTTGTTACTATAAATACTTAAACAAAAAGATGCATACTTTATATAATTGTCATTAACCCATCAAATAAACAAGTCTATTGCAATCTACCCAGCGCTCAGTACTAGGTTGGAACCATGAAGGACACAAAAATTAAAAGTTCTGATCGCTGCTCTCAAGTAGCTTTTGACCTAATTTAAGGGATACATTGGAAATACATAAGTAGAAAAACAAAAATAAAAAAATAAAACTGACAAAAATAATAAGACATTGAGCATGACATTAACAATGTCCTATGGCTGTGCATGCACATTGTCAAATGGGGTGGGGGGGGGCAGACACAGAGCTGACTTCAGAGGACAGGCTATCCCTGTGTGCTCCAGTAGTCTGGAAAGTTCTTTTGGTGGAAGAATTTGATCTCCATGCAAAATAATAGAGAGGATGTTTCCTATCAAGATACATAATCTACAACACAATGCAATTCTCCCTTTGTCTCAAGTGGAAAATTTATCATTTTTAAAAAATTTTTTTAATGTTTATTTTTGAGAGAGAGAGAGAGAGAGAGAGAGAGCGAGCTCCAGTGGGGGAGGGGCAGAGAGAGAGAGAGGTGGGGGGAGACACAGAATCCGAAGCAAGCTCCAGGTTCTGAGCTGTCTGCACAGAGCCTGATGCAAGGCTAGAACCCACGAGCTGTGAGATCATGACCTGAGCTGAAGTCGGACGCTCAACCGACTAAGCCACCCAGGCGCCCCCCCCACCTTTTTTTTAAATTTTTATGAAAAATTATCTTTTTTTAAAGAAACAGGACTGGAAGTAGGAAAATAAATTTTGTAAAATCAGTAAAGGGCCTCTAAACAATTCTTTATAGAATTTTCCAGCCACAGACTCTGTCATTGAAAGTCCAAAACTGAATATGGACCCAGCCACACTTTCTTCCCTCCTGGAAGCCTCTTTATGGCCAGAGGTAAGAATTCAACACTGTCTTTGATCCTCTGATTGTAAAGTCCTCAAAGAGCATGTACAATGAATGACTGGCCTTATGTTAACAGACCATACCTTCTGTGCCAAGATCCTTGTCTGGGATGAGTAACTTTTGGCCTATCAGCCAGGCTAGACAAAGATCAAAGTTATGTTCACCCCGGAACCCTTTTCATACAAAAATATTTTGGAAAGCAGTAGCACTAAGCTACACGTAACTGATACAGCTTACCTGTGGTATCATTTATTTTTAACTCGCCCAAAGCAAATAGAAAAGGCTTTCTAGACTAGAGGTACCTGTTTGCAAACAATAGCCTGCTGTGATTGTCTGGCCTTAAATAGACATCCATGTGACCACCTTCTGGTTAAAGGTAGTCCATACGTTCTAAAGCACCAGTTCTCCTGGGAAAGTGATTGAGGCTAGCGCTTCCCGGTCAGGACTCAGAGATTTTGGATAGTGCTTTCCAAGGCCAAATGAGAGTAAAGTGAAGGACATAGCTCAACCTATTTGTGGCACCAAGTTTCACAGTGAGTTTTGGTCACCGTGTTGATGACATTGGTAGTGAATTAATTTTATAGTGAAAAAGAACACGGTTGTATGAAATAACAATAATTAGGGAATACCATCGAGTCTTAGGCCCCTTCACAATGGGAGAGCTCTTTTCATCTCAGAGGAGTCCAGCAGTTACTCTGTGTGACAAAATATAGGGTGGGAGATATATATGTCACCTCATATTCTGCCTCAGCACAGCTGATTTCCAAAAGGGGAAAATGACAGAAAAAGGAATCAGGAGTTAGGGAAAAGAAAAAGTAGAGGAGAAAGAGAGAACAATTTCAAAACCATACAAGGTGAAAGAGAAGTCATTGCTTGCAGGAAGAATGGCAGATGACAACCAAACCTTCTGAGAAACAGAAGGAATCTCAACTCAGTCCACCACACGGACTTGGGAGCCTGCACACCGCTATGAAGATATTCGGACAGGCTAAAGAAATAGAAATCTATTCTTAATAAGGGGTGACTGAGGTGAATATCCAAGTCCTGCCAAGTCAACTCTAGACTGGATCCCACTTGCTCCTTCCTTGACGTTGTTCGCACCTCAGTTCCAATGTATCTCCACAGAGAGGCCATGCCTGACCCGCCAACCCAAAGCCACATTCTCAGTCACCCTCTCTGTCAGCAGGAACGATGACAGAAACCACTCTGTGTACATCAACTGAGAGATTTGAGCAGAAGAAATTGGTTACAGAGGCGTTAGAAAGGCTGAGAAGTTATTAGTGACTGTGAGAAGTCCTGAGAGTTCCCCAGGACTTGGAAAACAGAGAAAGGAGAAGGTGTTAGCAGAAGCCACATGGCGAATGAGCCCCCCTCACACACACCAGCCTGTGAGGAAGCCTGAAGGAGGCACTGCACAAGTTGGGTGACCGAGCGTGGGATAGGGCAGGAGAAGGCTCCACAATAAAGCCGTGTAGTGTTTACTTTCTTCATTTTCTGTATATTATCATGTTTTGACCTCCTAAAACCCTTTCTGGCTAGGGAGATACTGCCCCCATTTAATGCCAGCCAGTTCTCTCTCTCTCTCTCTCTCTCTCTCTCTCTCTCTCCCTCTCTCTCTCTCTCTCTCTTTAAAGTTTATTTATTTTGAGATAGAGAGAGCAGGGCAGGGGCAGAAAGAGAGAATCCCAAGCAGGCTCCACACTGTCAGAGCAGAGCCTGAAGTGGGGCTCAAACCCAAGAACCCTGAGGTCTTGACCTGAGCTGAAGTCAAAGGTTGGGAAACTTAACCAACTGAACCACCCAGGCGCCCAGCCAGCCAATTCTTTTGATAGCAAAGGACTCGGCTGGGAGCATGCGTTTGATATGCAACCTAACCAGACCAAGCCAGACCTCCTCCATCTGCTCCATACACCCCAGGAGGCAATATTTCCGTACCCGGATCATCCCAGGACCAGGTACCAGGCAACTAGAGGCCACCCCCATAGGTTAGAGGCCACCAAATTTATCCAAAGTAACCACTCCCGAACTGTTTCCCTTGCCCTGCTTTTTCTTTCCCTTAGAAACCTTAAAAAGGGCTCAGTCCTGTATGCATTCTGCCTCCTGACCACCCAGAAGTTTCCCATGTAGCCCTGTCCCTGAGTCCCGTGAGTGTAATATACTTCTGCTTTCCTGAGTCTCTCCAATGCCCCCTCTTTGCAGCGGCACCTGACTGTCCATCCCATAAATGAACACAGAGCAGATTGCCGGAACTGGTGAAGGGTGCTGGGGTCTATACTTGCTGCTGAAAGAGAACAAGCGAGACCCTCCTTTTTCCTCTAATTCTCAGCAAGGCTTCCCTTCCCTATCCCTCAGCAGCGCAGAACCTTGAAGGATGCCTTCCAGCAACAGTCAGGAAATAGTTTCTCTGATCCATATTCCTTCCTCACCTCATCTCCAAAATATGCCAGAGTACAGAAAGGCAAATGACCAAAACAGTATGTTCCTTCAGATGTATCACTCCCCGAAATATTCACTTGTTTGTGACTGACCCACCCACTGCCTGCCTCCTGCCCACAGAATGAGAAAGCATGAGATCAAAGACACTGAGCATCTCATTCACTCCTGTTTTCCCAGTGGCTCATGCAGGGCCCAGCATAAGTTGGTGCTCAATAAGTACTTGTTCAGCAAATGAATGAAGGAAAAATAATGAAATGTATAGTCTATTAAATAAATAGATTACTCATTTAAGCTGACTCTACATTAAACTATTTCATTTCCATATATTGGTTTAGCTATTTCTACCAATTATTTTCTTTACAAATTCCTACTAGAAAGAAGGAAGAAGGAAGGAAGGAAAGAAGGAAGAAAGGAAGGAAAGGAGGAAGGGAGGAAGGAGGGAAGGAAGGGAAGGAAGGAAGAGAGGAAGGAGGGAAGGAAGGAAGGGAGGAAGGAAGGAAGGAAGGAGGGAAAGAAGGAAGGAAAGGAGGAAGGGAGGAAGGAGGGAAGGAAGGGAAGGAGGGAAGAGAGGAAGGAGGGAAGGGAGGAAGGAGGGAAGGAAAGAAGGAAGGGAGGAAGGAGGGAAGGAAGGGAAGGAACAAGGGAGGAAGGGAGGGAGGAAGGAAGGAAGGGAGGAAGGAAGGAAGGAAGGAAGGAAGGAAGGAAGGAAGGAAGGGAAGGAAGGGAGGAAAGGAAGGAAAGGAAGGAAGGAAGGGAAGGAAGGAAGGGAAGGAAAGAAGGAAAGGAAGGAAGGGAAGGAAGGAAGGGAGGAAGGAAGGAAGGAAGGAAGGAAGGGAAGGAAGGAAGGGAAGGAAGGAAGGAGGGAAGGAGGGAAGGGAAGGAAGAAAGGGAAGGAAGGAAGGAAGGAAAGAAGGAAGGAAGGAAGGAAGGAAGGAAGGAAGGAAGGAAGGAAGGGAAGGAAGGAAGGAAGGAAAGGAAGGAGGGAAGGAAGGAAGGAAGGAA
The DNA here is from genome assembly GCF_018350195.1 of Panthera tigris. Classification (NCBI taxonomy): domain Eukaryota; kingdom Metazoa; phylum Chordata; class Mammalia; order Carnivora; family Felidae; genus Panthera; species Panthera tigris. The sequence continues at coordinate 8,271,123 of NC_056665.1, read as the reverse complement.
GGAAGGAAGTAAGGAAGGAAGGAAGGAAGGGAAGGAAGAAAAGGAAGGAAGGAGGGAAGGAGGGAAGGAAAGGAGGAAGGGAGCAAGGAGGGAAGGAAGAAAGGAAAGGAAGGGAGGAAGGAGGGAAAGAAGGAAGGAAAGGAGGAAGGGAGGAAGGAGGGAAGGAAGGGAAGGAAGGAAGAGAGGAAGGAGGGAAGGAAGGAAGGAAGGAAGGAAGGAAGGAAGGAAGGAAGGGAGGGAAGGAAGGAAGGGAAGGAAGGAAGGAAGGAAGGAAGGAAGGAAGGAAGGAAGGGAGGAAGGGAAGGAAGGAAGGAAAGGAAGGAGGGAAGGAAGGAAGGAAGGAAGGGAAGGAAGAAAAGGAAGGAAGGAGGGAAGGAGGGAAGGAAAGGAGGAAGGGAGCAAGGAGGGAAGGAAGAAAGGAAAGGAAGGAAGGAAGGAAGGAAGGAAGGAAGGAAGGAAGGAAGGAAGGAAGGAAGGAAGGGAGGGAGGGAGGGAGGGAGGGAGGAAGGAAGGAAGGAAGGAAGGAAGGAAGGAAGGAAGGAAGGAAAGAGGGATGGAGGAGAGGAGAGTAAAGGGGAGGGGAGGGATGAGGGGAAGGAAGAAGGAAGACAAAGGAAAACACTGCAAGCATTGTTGTGTATCATTGTCACTATTTGGACTAATTGTCAATAAACTGAAAAACAAGCTGAGATTTTTGTGGCCAAAGAACAGACTAGTTTATGCCCCAATGCAGAAGAAGCCTTTCTGAATTCTTCCTGATAGTGCCACTTCCAACAGCTGGCTTCTATAAATAAAGCCACTTCTCTGTCTCTCCAGACCAAGCTCCCATGACACCAAACCTTGCATACTTCTCGGATGTTCCAGCCTTGTCCCAACACAGTGCCTTTGCACATGCTGTGCTTACTATTTGAAGCACCCATCTCCATTTCCCAGGTGGCAAACATGAAAAATGTCGCAAAAGGTTAATGAGACTTTTCTGGTCCTCTTCCCAGCTCTCTCTACACCTTTTTGGATCTGTCTTGTGTCTAGCCTTTATGACACAATATGACAGCATTAGTTTACCCCTCAGACTCTCCCACTAGAATATGAGTGCCAGGAATCTGAGAAAACTTGGGTTTGCATCCATCATAGTACCTAGCACAGAAGAAACTGCATACAAATACTGAAGGATGGAAGTGTGGGAGACAGAGACAGAGAGACAGGGGCTGGGGGTAAGAGGGGGGCAGTGGGAAGGAAGAAGAGAGGACTTTTCATTCTATAAAGAGACACAAAATCTCCCTCTTTATATGTTGTCATTGTTAAACCAGTCCTCCGTCACCAATAGAACTTCAGGTTGTGTTTCCAAAAGTTGAAATTTCATTTAAGAAAGAGACCTGCAGTGTTCTACCCTCTTAGACAAACTTAAACCATTTTAGATACAAACCCATTTTTCCGCACAAATGGGTGACATATTGTAAATCCCTATCACTTTCAAGCCTTATTCTTTCTTTCTTTTTTTAATTTTTTTAACGTTTATTTATTTTTGAGACAGAGAGAGACAGAGCATGAACAGGGGAGGGTCAGAGAGAGAGGGAGACACAGAATCTGAAACAGGCTCCAGGCTCTGAGCCGTCAGCACAGAGCCCGATGCGGGGCTTGAACTCACGGACTGCGAGATCGTGACCTGAGCTGAAGTCGTTCGCTCAACCCACTGAGCCACCCAGGTGCGCCCCCAAGCCTTATTCTTTCAAATAGCCTTTTTGAAGTTTGCTGATTCATGGTGCCAAGGTCATCCTTTCCATTCTATGCTGAACCTTATAATAACTGTCTTCCCTACCGACCAGTGTAAGGGCCCTCCTCCCCTGCTGACCACAGAGCAGGTCTTGGAGGGGGTGCCAGGTGATTTTCAAGCACAAAAGAAAGCATGTGATTCTGATACGAAAAAAAATGGTGTTGAGGTACCCCGGGCTCAGAGCTGCCAAACAGCCCCTTGTTCCCCTCCCGGAGATGCATTGCTTACAAACAACAGGCCTTGTTTAAAATTTTGAGTCTATGGTCTTTCTCCACAAAGACTGTGTAAAACTCTAGATAACTCGGGGTTCATACAGCTTCTGGAGAGAATTGATGATCTAACACCATACTGCTGTCAACTTTCTCCCAAGAGAAATATCTGTATGTCAATATCTATAATGCCCAGGATTCAGCTTCCCTATCCAATTTCAAAATTCAGGATTTCCTTTTTGCCTCTCTTTAATCTTCTGATTGCCAAGAATCCTCAAAGATTAGAGTTAGTGATTCTGAGATTACATTCGCCAAGTTCCTTTAGCACCTTGGGATGGAATTCATCTAGGCTGAGGATTTAAACTTCTTTAAACAGGTAAACATTTTCTCCCTACTTCCTTATATATCTTGAGTAGTCTGTGTCATTTTTACAGTTTTTTCCTGTTCTCACCATTTTAAAGCCTAGTTCAGTTGCTAAAGAACTCACAGTGGAGTAAATTATGAATACCTCTCTTCCCCCCCTCACCTGTTAAAATCATATCACCATCGAAGGAACAGGCTAAAGCCTCTTGCTATAAACAAAGCTTAAAGGGCCATTTGTGTTGTGTTCAGTGCTTTGTATGTCCCGCCCTAGTCTACGATTTTGTCTCTACGACATAAGAACTAGGAGTCTATGCTTCTAACTCGCATTTTTCCTTTGCAACCTTTATTCCTTTAAAAACCTGTGCTTAGCATAATACCCTCCAGTTCCATTCACATTGTTGCAAATGGCAAGATTTCATTCATTTTCATCACTGAGCAGTATTCCATTGGGCGGGGGAAATGGGTGATGGGCATTGAGGAGGGCACTTGTTGGGATGAGCACTGGGTGTTGTATGTAAGTGATGAAACATGGGCATCTATTCCCGAAGCCAAGACTACACTGTATACACTGTATGTTAGCCAACTTGACAATAAATTATTAAAAAAATAAATAGAATAAATTTAAATTAAATTAAAAAAATAATAAAAATAAATTAAAACCTGTGCTTATCAGAAATGTAATCTGTGTGTCATAAAATGGTAGAGAGAGAGTCACATGGAAATATTTTTGGTAAATAGGTAATCAAGTAAATAGTATGGTGGCAGATAATATAAGCATGGGTGACAATATCAAAAAAGGGCAAGGTGGTGCCCCTCCATGATGTAAGTCTCCTTTCCAGCTCCATCTTATCCGGAAGAAATTTCTAGGACAAGGGTTAAGACCTCCTGCACCTTCAGGCAACTCACCGAACCAGTTGGGCTTGAAAAATGCCATTTATCTTTTCAAAGAGAGAGGACATATAAAACTATAGCTCAACAAAAACTCAAGCACCGACTGCACAGGCTAAGGAAATTATAGAGGCAATTTTCTCACATTTCCTAATTCACTTTTCTTTGCTAAAAGTCTTGATGAAGTTCTTATTGAGACTCTCCATCTCTTGTCTTTTTCTGGTTTAACATCTATCAGGGGCTCCCCAACACTGACATCCACTTTTTCTGCAAGGACATGCATTTTCCAGCCCCCTGAAAAGTTCACCCGTGTCTCATTTCCGTGACTCTGCACAAGCTGGTCTTTGTTGCTAGCATGACCTTAACCCTCCTTGACTTCTTACTAAATATCTCTTCATCCTTAAAGACACATTGAGGTCTCCCCTCCTCCGGCAAGATCTTTTTCCTCCTCTTCTCACCTTAATTTTCTCTTCTCCATCACATCAGTTCCTCAGTATTTATGACTGTACCTAACAACATGCATTTTTCCTCGTGATCAAAGAAAACCATGCTTTTTTTCCCAATGTATGCGGTTCATCAAGGAACTCTGTGATGCTCTTTATTCAAGTCTGCTTACAGGAAGGCATACTGATGACATTACCTCTTAAATTCTCCACTTCTCCTCTTGAAATTAATCATGGCTTCCAGCGATAGAAAAGTCAACTACGCCCTCTGTATTGTATTGCCTAATAATTTGCCTTTCTGTTTCCATGAGTAGAATGTACACCACTTGAGGGCCAGGACATTGGCGCATTCATGATATCACCTGTCCTCTGTCTTCAGCTTTGTTTCCTGGTTTTCTGACTGAGGTTCCCCCTTCGATATTCTCCTCCCTCACCTCATGCCTTTGTGTGACTATCTCTTATATATGAAAATGGTCTATTCCATCCCTCTTTGGCAAATTCATATCTTTCGAAGCCCAAGGAGACTACACCAAATGTTCCTTGGCCCCTATCACATCCTGTGCTTAACTTCCTAGGAGATCCCCACACCCCTGCCCTGTCACATTGTGTTGTCATTACTTATGGATCGTGTCGCCTCAAGTTTGTAAGCTCCTGGGGGACAAGAGCTGTGTGTTCATTTTTTCATTATGGCCATGGGACCTATCATCAAGCCTGGCATAGAACAAGCCATGGTGAATGCTTATCAACAGGACTGGTTAGTTTCACTCCCCTCCCCCCGTCTGGCTCTCCCTCTACCTCCAGCTCTGATTCTCAGTGAGCTGTGGGGGGTGTCTCTCCTTCCCAGTCTTGTCTTTCCTCTCGACACAGGGTTGTTTCAGCAAATCCTCTTGGTCACAGAAGAGCCATGCATGGTGGAAATGGATCTGTCCAACTGAACACAGCACTCAGTGTTACTTGCTTGACCTCAACAATGAGCAGTCCTTAATGTGGATTTCCTTCCTCTGAGTCACCAGAGATGAGAAACCTTTCTCCTAGAATCTTTTGTTCTCATTGTGTCTCTCACCAAGTGCTCTTTCTTTGGTTTCCTAACTCCAGCGTCTCCCACAAGAGACCCCTGCGTCCTGTCCCAGGGCCTCATGGCTCAGGTGCCCTCATATTCCAGAGACACCGATTCTTTGTAGATAGCAGTGGTTGCCAACCAGAGCATTGGCTTTCAGATGGACCGCAGGGCCTTTGACCATAGGAGGGGTGGGGAGGAGGGTGCTCCTGCTGGACACACATGCTAATTGTGAGGAAAGCTTTTTTTTTTTTTTACCTTAAAGCATTAGTCATCTAACAATTATTACTAGATTAATCATCCCATTTTGGGATACCCTAGCCCTCTTAATGCTTTATCAAAAAGATAATCATGGAGGAGCGCCTGGTGGCTCAGTTGGTTAAGCGTTGATTCTTGATTTTGGCTCAGGTCATGATCTTACGGTTTGTGAGTTCAAGCCCCATGTCAGGCTCTGCACTGACAATGTGCAACCTGCTTGGGATTCTCTCTCTCCTCTCTCTGCTCCTCACCTATTCTCTTTCTCTCTCTCTCTCTCTCTCAAAATAAAGTTTAAAAAAAAAGGATAATCATGGAAATTCAAGATGCTGAAAGTTAACAGCAGAAAATTCTGTTTTTTGTGCCCCCACCCCCTGCCCATCTATGTCTCCTTTACATCTCTTTCAGGCCTGAAGATGCCAAGGTTCAGAACCAGCCCTCAGGTTTTCTGCCCCTAAATTAAGAGTTTTCAATGTCTTTTAATCATAAATATTTTTATCTAAAAAAATCAAACGCAGATTCACCATATATGTTTAAAAAGGCTTATTTGTTCAACACTGATGTATTTTAAACTTTGTATAACAGCCATTACTGCTTAAAAATTAAATCAATGAAGGGCGCCTGGGTGGCTCAGTCAGTTATGCGTCTGACTTCAGCTCGGGTCATGATCTCATGGTTCACGAGTTTGAGCCCTGTGTCAGACTCTGTGTAGACAGCTCAGAGCCTGGAGCCTGCTTCAGATTCCGTGTCTCCCTCTTTCTCTGTCCCTCCCTGTTTCACTCTCTCTCTCTCTCTCAAAAATAAAATAAACATTAAAAAAAATTAATAAAAACTAAACCAATGAGAACAATAAGGCAAGCTTCAAGACTTTAAAATGTTTATCACATAAGTTTTGGGGTGGGGAGGTGTTGGATGTTACATCAAACCTAGCATTCAATTTATGTCTGCATTTTGTTTCAGCTGCATGGTGCCTGGATAATCCTGATCCTCATAGATAAATTGTTGCATATAGTAACAGTTGTGCTTTTTATGTTTTTAAACTGTTTTTCCCCAGTGTTAAGTGTGCTTGGACATTTTGTTTCAGAGCTGAATCCCATACAACATCACCCAAAGCTACCAAGAAGCATTAGAACTGTTTACACCGTAATAGTTTCACTATGGGATGTGTGATTGAATTTGCTTGTGCTAGTTTCCATGATTGGAAATTTAGAAGAAAAGGATAAACTCATGGCACCTGTACAAAAAGACCAACTATGGGGGTGCCTGGGTGGCTCAGTAGGTTAAGTGTCCGACTTCGGCGCAGGTCATGATCTCACGGTCTGTGAGTTCGAGCCCTGCATCGGGCTGTGAGCTGACAGCTCAGAGCCTGGGGCCTGCTTCGGATTCTCTGTCTCCCTCTCTCTCTACCCCTCCCCCACTCATGCTTTATCTATCCCCCTCCCTCAAAAATAAATGAACATTAAAAAAAAAATTTAAAAAGACCAACTATATATCCAGAAGCAGAAAAAGCTTAAAGTAATAGCTACACAAAATGAATTGTAGGGGCGCCTGGGTGGCTCAGTCAGTTAAGCGTCCAGCTTCAGCTCAGGTCATGATCTCACAGTGTGTATGTTTGAGCCCCACGTTGGGCTCTGTGCTGACAGCTCAGAGCCTGGAGCCTGCTTCAGATTCTGCAACTCCCTCTCTCTCTGTCCCTCCTCCACTCATACTCTGTCTCTCTGTCTGTCTCTGTCTCTCTATCTCTGTCTCTCTCTCACAAAAATAAACAATAAAAAAAAAAACTTTTTTTAAAATGTACTGAAAACAGGGGCGCCTGGGTGGCTCAGTCTGTTGAGTGTCCGACTTCAGCTCAGGTCACGATCTCGCGGTCCGTGAGTTCGAGCCCCGCGTCGGGCTCTGGGCTGATGGCCCAGAGCCTGGAGCCTGCTTCCGATTCTGTGTCTCCCTCTCTCTCTGCCCCTCCCCCGTTCATGCTCTGTCTCTCTCTGTCTCAAAAATAAATAAACGTTAAAAAAAAAAAAAAGTACTGAAAACATAGTAAAGCATAAGCATGATGTAATATGCTGAAATTTATGTGTAGAATTTATTTGATGGTTTGTTTTTAATTTTTTATTTGAGTTTTAATATTTTTCTAAACAATTAATAACATATTAAAGTATTTAAAATATAAAATATTTTTCTAAAAAATTAACAAGTATTTGTATAAGTCTTGCACATGTTTTCCTGTTGCTTGAAGACCATTTAGCAAATGTATTTCTGTCATGTCTATCGCCTCCGTGTAGGGGCCAAAAGAATTTCTGTGTCTAGAACTGACCTCATCTGTCCTTCAATCCTGCTGAACATCACCTCTTGATATCTGGTGAATATCTCCTATAAAATGGATAAAACCTCCTTATCTTTCCCCTAAAATAAACTCCTCAGCTGTTTTGACAGGGCTTGGTGCCTCTTTCTGCCTTTCATTTATAATGCTTATTATCTGGAACCGAAATTTTGACAATTAATTAATTTCTGTGATACTGATTCCATAAGTAATTTACATTTGTAAGTTTTATCTCTGAACCACTTTGTATAATGTGAGGGCAGGGATTCCAGCCCACACTCTCCTAGTTCCCTAGCCACAGTAGCAAAGCTAAGTGCAGAGAAGGCATTTGATATATTTTGTGAATTAGAATTGGGTAAAACAAGATCTTACAGCTGATTCATGATCCTTATTCCCAGTATGCATGGATTATAGTTTCTAATATTAAAGGCACCATTGTAATAACAGCAACTCCTCACTTAAATCTCGTCTTTTTACTCAGCTCATAGTATTTCCCTGATTTCATAATCTTTTCCTTCAAAGGTTATCCCTGAGATGAGGGAAAAGAACCTCCTGATATACTACGGGCTAGAAAAATCTAACAGCTACTACCTCAGGCTGATTTTCAACCTTTGTGGTAAAGAAAGCCCTTCATTTTGTAATGCTAATGGAAATGAGGTAATAGACAAAGATCCCTTATAGCTCAAAAAGAATAATATTCTCAAATATTCATCCCTCTCACAAAGTCCCGTCAGGGCTGCCTGTGGGGACCCACTGACATCCAAGGCTCCTTCCAACTCAAAAGGAAAAGGAACATGCTTCCAAATTTGCATCCTCAATAAGCCAGGATTAATGCCTTGAATCTGGGTGATTCAATAACTTTATGCCCTTGGGCAAAGCTCTTAGTCAGAATGGGTTTCTGTTTCTTATCTGTGTTTTGAAGTGAAAGCTAAAATAAATAGTGCCCGGTTTTGCCAAATGAAAGGTAGTTGAACCCAGAAAACCCCAAACAGGTAAACTGTTGTTTCCCAAGGCTATACTGGGAAAAAAGCAAATAAGAGTTATCAATTATTATGCTCTTACTGTGTACCAGGTTAATGCACATATATTTCTAGTTAATGCCTACAAATATCCTACCATTGAAGTTAATCAACGTGCACATTTTTCTCATAAGGAAAGTAATCCTTCCTCCTACAGGGGATATTGGTAATAGAGGCCAGGGTCTGGATTTAGCTTCCATATCTGTGCAACTCCAAGGTGTGCTTTCTCTAGCTCTCTGGAATGCTGCATGCTCTACAAGGCCTCATTCATGGAGAAGCTCTACCCTTCAAGCACAACCATGCTCTAGTTAACAGACTGAAGGGTTAAAGACAGCCAAAGTGTCAAAGTGCCCAAGTCTGTGGGTCAGGGGAGCCCTGGGTCTCTCAGACCCAAGAGAAGAGAGTTTGCAGGTTAAGATGGGCTTTGAGGGGGATGGATAGAAATGTGAAGTGTCTCCCTCATGCACTTTTCGATGCTTAGCTGGAAACACGGTGTTCTATTCACAAGAGTTTCAACTAATTCTAAAATAATTTTGCACATAGGCTTCACTAAGATTAGTGTCAAGGCATAAAAAGGGTGGGGCCTCTTGCAAGGTGAAGGAAGGACAGATGGCCACATCCTAGCATTTACACGGCTGTCGTGCTTTATTAACTGTTTGCGTTTCCTTGCAAAATGGCCATGCATTTGGTATTTTAAAATACAGGCTCTTTTAATCTTCTGCTGTTTCATTTCATATGCATTTTAATGGATGTGTTTAACTTGATTCTTGCCTCCTAATGTGAATTAATCCCAGAGGGCACACATTTTATTGAAAAGGGAAAATAATAAAATAAAATGACTGAGTGAAAAGTTAAGCTATTCCTGTTCTACACAACTTGGTAAGAACCGGCTCACTGAGAAAATCATCTTCACTGGGCATCAGTGCATGAGGCCTCAGTGGGGCATCTACACCAATAAAAAGAATGAGACGGAAATGTCGATTGTGTATGCAAACATTTCAGGTGATTTCATGAGATTAAAAAACTAAAAAGTAAAAAAAAAAAAAAAAAAAAAAAAAAAAACCCACCACAAGTCCTAGTTGGGAAAAGCCTCCATGGTTTCCAGTGAAGCTGAAATTGGAAATGAACAGCATCCTCCATCGACTTAGATAATTGAGAAAAAATATTTATTATAGGTCTTGATATGGATCTAGGGATCACAGATAATACAAACTCTTCTTTCAGATTGATTAAAATTCTCTTCTGAGGTCCTCGGCAACCAAGTAAACAGAGACAAATAAAATGTTAGAGGTTGGGGGAAAAAAACAGAGGCAATAAAGATTTACGAACAAATAAATCACAGAGTATCTGCCTAGAAAAGAAAGAATTGAAAGGAATGTGGTGGACACCACTAATGCTCATCAAATTCTCATTAAATATCAAACAAGTGCTGTTCATTTCCTGGTAGGAAAATGCAGCTGGTCAGTGGGATATGAGTGCCAAGCACCTTCCAAATGACCTTCCATCTCGTACCTTCAGCCCTCACTTCGCAATGAAGGTCTTAAAGACCACATGTTCAAAATGGCATCACTTCAGGGCACCTGGGTGGCTCAGTTGGTTGAATGTCCAACTTTGGTTCAGGTTATGATCTTGTGGTTCATGGGTTCAAGCCACACATCGGGCTCTGTGCTGACAGCTCAGAGCCTGGAGCCTGTTTTGGACTCTGTGTCTCCCTCTCTCTCTGCTCCTTCCCCACTCATTCTCCCCCCCTCCCCCATCTCTCTCTCTCTCTCTCTCTCTCTCTCTCTCTCACACACACACACACACACACACACACACAAATAAGTAAACATTTAAAAAATTTAAAAACAAAATGGTACCTCTCCAAGATGGAGGACGGTTACTCAATGTATAATGAACTTTGATTGTGGCAAGAAATTAACCTTTCCTGTGTTAAGCCACTGAGATTTTGGGATTTATCCATTGCCACAAAGAGGATTAGTTTACTTGGATTAATACAGAATCACTCAAGCCTTTAGATACTCTGAAGTTACAGGGTAAGAATCAGCATGGATATTGGTTTTCTGTTGTCATTAAAGAGGAACAAGGCAAGACAGAGAAGGTATGACTGAGATGAGATATAAGGAGGAACAAATTGGATTTTAATAGTTCTGAGACATAGACATGATCTACCAGTAGACAATTCTGGAATTGTTCTTGTAAGGACAATTAGCAAAAGATCAGTAAATCTATTGATAATAATATTACATGGAATAATATAGCATGGAATTGTATATATCCAAACATTTTCTCATGGTAGCTTAAATGAAGTTCTTCTGGGAGCCTGGAGGTGACCAGATAGTGTCTGGAGATTGGTTTCTACCTCATAATTTTAGAATGGAAACACGCTCCATCCTGGTGCCTCCAGCATTTGACCAGCAAGAGACTTCTCTCCATCCCGTCTTTGACAAAAAAAAAAAAAAAAAAAAAAAGCAACATCCACAGCTGAAAATGACCCAAACACACCAAAGAATGCCTGGATAATGGCGTTGGTTTATCTCATAGCATTTTGTGTCTGCCCCTCAGGCAAGTAATTCATCATCACAGTCTCACCAGTGAATCACAGGGCTCACACACTGTTACAAATCCTGCCTTTCAGCATGCCCAGAATGAACCATTATGCTTCAACCCAGTATGAAATAATCCCAGCGAAACCAGCTGACCTGTCAGAGGGTGCCTAGATAACACAGAAAGACACAGCACTTAATGCAGTGGGGAATCTGTCAAAAACCATAAAGATTGGTGTAAAAACAAGCCGCACGTTATTGATCTGGTATATTACAGTTGCTTTGAAAATAACTGGATCTCACTTTTGCCCTTTAATTTCTCCATCTTAATCACATTCTGTCAAGACCCGGACATGCATATTATGCATAAAAAGGTCAAGAATACCCTTGTGTGCTGCCTGACCCAACACTGAAATGTGTCGTGGACATTGGCACACAGGCATACAAAATCACAGGCCTCTGTGAGCTAGACCAGCCAGAAAAATAGAGCTTGATGAGACATGAGCCTGTAAGACAAATTTACAGTCCGAGGCATGAAAAAAAGATGTCTGTAAGAATATACAAATTTCGAGTAACCTCTCCTTCCCTTAACTGAGACTCTAGATCCAAACAATGGGATGCTCTCCTAGAAAACTTGGACCAATTTCTGGACAGCCCTGTCAAAGGCTGATGACCAAACTTTGACCTAGTTGTAAACGTTGCTTCTACCTTTATGGGGGTTGATAATATTCTTGTGCTCATTTTTCTTGAGTCCCTGTATCTTTAGATTTGTTGGTCTTCAGCTGAAGCCAATGAAACATGAGGAGTTTTGACACCACCCGCGCCACCCCCCCCACCATGCTACATGCAACAAGGTAGCTCCTAACCACTTGCTGATTCTTATACACTCATTTGGGGCTTACTTCTGACACTTTTCTTGGGGGAAAAATTGGTAATTATCCTCTCTCCAGGGATTCAACACCAAAATTGTTTCTTAATGTCCCTCAGGGCCACTCTGTGAGCCTCACTTAAATATCATCCCTTTGCTTTTCTTTCTCTACTGCCTTTATCTCTCTCTCTCTCTCTCTCTCTCTCTCTCTCCACACACACACACACACACACACACACACACAATATGTTTATTACACAAACAGTATATCTCCTAAAACTTTCCTCTTCTTACAGATTTCATAAGCTTCTCTGATTGGTCTTCCCAGCTCATGTTATATCTGTTCTTTCATTAGTCAACATCCATTATTGATGTGAAAATAAGAAAAGACCAACCAAATGGGAAAAGCAAAACCTATTCCCGAGCTTGCTCTTGCAAGGGACTCAGCCACCGTCACTTGTGTTTTGCCGGAGACTTAAAAGCAGGCAGAGGACTAGGAAGACTTTATAGCAGAAAGAGGAAGGCTTCAGGTGTGCCCTGATTGGAGGCTTTTGGCATGGAAGGGGGCTGACTCGAAGAGGGGCATCCTGCGTGATTGGCTGTGGGTGCATTTTTGGCTTTCTCTGTTTGATCCTAAATTGGAAGTGAGGACCAAAATTAGAGACCCTGTCAGTTATTAATGAATTCCAGGCTCTTTGGGGTCGATCATTACAGAAGTGATTTAGCTTCCTAGATTGTCACTAGAGATAGCAACCTGGCTTCCTACAAGTGTAACTTCTGGCAAGCAGGCTGGCTTCCTGGATTATTTAGTGAAGATAAGGGCCTGGTTTCCTGGACAGGTTACCGCAAGTTCTGAGTTAGAGTTCTACTTTTATACAGGATGTGGCCATCATCTGTATCATCCACTTCTCAGTGCCTACCTACCACGAGTGAAATATTGTTCAAGGTACAGGTTGTGAAGATGTAACCAAAACAGTCTTTGCTCTCTTGGAGCTTATGTCCCAATTGGAGAGATGGAAATTGCTGTGTGATACGTCCGGTTGTGGTAAGAGCTATGGAAACCAAAGCAGGATTGGGTAATAGTGAAAGATAAAGTAGCTCCTATTTTAGAGAGACTGGCCAGAGAAGGCCTCTTTTAGTAGATGATATCTGAGTGTTCATTCTCCTCTGTGGCTTGTGATCCTTTCTTCCCCAGAATACATCAATGTTGCTTGTAAACTCCAGAGAACCTCTCATTCTTAGGCTCAAACCTGCAGCATGTCAGAGACGTGTGATGTCAGGGAAAGACCGTAGGAAAAGGGTCCACAGGCAGCTCCATCACAGATGCACTGTGTGACATTTGACAAATAACACTTCCTTTGAGCCTTAGTTTATCTTTAAAAACTTTTTTTAATGTGTATTTATTTTGAGAGAGAGAGAGAGAGAGAGAGAGAAGGCATGTGCATACAAGCAGGGGAGGGGTAGAGAGAGAGGTGGAGAGAGGATCTGAAGCAGATTTTTTTCACTGACAGGAACAAGCCCAACGGGGGACTCAAACTCACGAACTGTGAGATCATGACCTGAGCTGAAGTCGTGCACCCAACGGACAGAGCTGCCCAGATGTCCCTCTTAATCTTTAAAACAGAAATAATAATACCCACCTCAGCGATTTGTTGTAAGAATAGAAACAAAATATATCAATAACACATGTGGCATTCAGTAGAGAAACTTATTAGTCTTGGCATGATCCACTTGGCATGCCTGAGATACTGTGATCACTTCTGAGTTAGGAACATGTTGCAAAGCCTTCATAATCCAAATGCAATATTTAGTACAGGTCCCGTCACGTATCTCTTTTATTAATTACAAAATAAACAGATGCCCGTCTTTTGTCAATGAAGAGACCACATGAGCAGAATTATAGATGAACAACGTGGGGGTTAGGGGCTCTGACACCCTGCACAGGCAAAAATCCATACCCTGGGGCCCCTGGGCGCCTCAGTCAGCTGCGTGCCTGACTTTGGCTCAGGTCATGATCTCACAGTTCACGAGTTTGAGCCCTGCATCGGCTTGTTGCTCTCAGAGCAGAGCCTGTTTTGGATCCTGTGTCCCCCTCTTTCTGCTCCCCCTCTCAAAACTCTATAAACATTTAACAAAATCCACATATGACTTTGACTCCTCCAAAACTTAACTACTAAAAACCTACTATTGACCAAAAGTGTTGATAATATAAACAATTAACAATATTGTGTATGTTATGTGTATTATATACTGCATTCTTCAATAAAATAAGCTAGAGAAAAGAAAATGTTATTAAGAAAATCATGAGGATGAAAATATATATTTATAGGACTATACTGTATTTATGGGAAAAAATCCGTGTGTAAGTGAACCCACTCAGTTAAAACCTATATTGTTCAAGGGTCAACTGTATTGCCCTCGGGGAGAAAAAGAATAAGGTGGCTGGCCAGAGCCTTTACCAGAAATCTATTGTCTTGCCTATGTTTGTCAGGTAGTAAGAGCTGCAGGAGTCATTAACCCTTCCAGAAAGGCTGTTAACTAATCTTCATCAAGTAGGCACCTCTTCCCAGAGCCCACGTTTTCACAGAAAACAGTGTATAGAGTCCCAGTAGTTTATGGGCTATAAAGGCCATCATAGGACTTCATAAATACCCTTTTGCTGGAGAAGCAGGACTGTTGAGAAAGTTTGTCTTTATCATTTCAGATGACTTTATAAATTCTGAATTGAATTTTTGAAGTCATATTGGCTCTAAGACTCCCATGCTATGTCAAAAGACATAGTGTGTATATACACTGTATCAAAAATGGGTAATTATGGAAACTATTCTTTACAGAAGTGCTTCTCAATCTGTATTATGCAAAAGAATCATCTGGAGAACCTCTTCAATTACAGATTTCAGGAATTGGGCTGGAGAACTGTATTTCTTTTTTTTAATTTAATTTAATTTAATTTAATTTAATTTAATTTAATTTAATTTAATTTAAGAGAGACAGAGACAGTGCAAGCGGGGAAGAGGCAGAGAGAGGAAGAGAGAGAATCCCAAGCAGACTCCACACCACCAGCACAGAGCCTGATGTGGGGCCCGAACTCACAAAACCCTAAGATCATAAATAGAGCCAAAACCAAGAGTTGGACGCTCAACAAACTGAGCCACCCAGGCACCCCTGGAGAATTGGCATTTCTAACAAGCTCCCTGGTGATGCGATTGTTGGTCTCGGGACCACACTTTGAGTAGCACTGCCATATAAGCCAGTGGATAGAGCACTCATATTCTCAAACCAAAACACGCACACACACACACATACACACACACACACACACCAAGTTTTGTACAAAAGGCAGCAGAGAAGATGTAGTTGGGACTCTTGAACATTAAATTTTCAGCATATGTCATAGGTTCACAGAAACATTAAGAATGTGTATTTGAAATCGGCACTGTCCTAGAAAATCCAGGATGTCTGATTCCCTAAACTACACACCACTTTCCCAAATGGTCTAATTAGTTCCATTTTGGAACAATGTAACAGAAAAAGAAGAATTCTTCTCCTCTTTATTTATCAACACAGCCAAGCCCCAAAGAGGAAGAAAAAAATAATACAAAACATCACCATCTCCGACCATCACCATCAACAGATGTTAGCAATATCCCACCCCTCCCTTCCCAAGCCTTGACCCTCGCCCTGACAATGGCTTTGCAGAAGTGTGGTGACCTGAGGAAAAGGTGAGACTCCTGGTCCCTGTCCTGATCACAATGGCAATCTAAGGAAAATCAAGCAACTCAAAAGGAGGGAAGGAGCTTAGTGTTTGGCTGTATAATGCCAGCCACGGAGACAGGCTGTTAGAATCTTCCAACAATACTTTTAAGAAAATAGTAAAGTTACCAACTAATCCACAGACTTGAGCCCAGTGGGGCTTTTTTCAAGAGTTGCAAACAGCAGTGAATGAACCTAGCTTGATAAAGTTAGGAGCAGCTGCTCTGTTTCCTTTGAGGACTCAGGATCACCCCTCCATTCCCCTTAATTACTTGATTGGTATTCAGTCAATCAATGAAAGTAACACCATTAAAAATTAGGGAGCCAGTATTGAGATGAAAATAATATATTTAAAATTCTTCTTTCCCCTGCACCAATCTAATAAAGCCCTAAAGAATCTAACTTGTTTTTGTTTCCTACTCTATTTGCTGAAGTTATTGGTGTCCCTATGCTTCAGGCAGCACTGTGGTGCCTTTGACATCTGGGTCACCTTTTCCTGCCTCTTCCTTGACTTCTTCTATACAACAATGGTGCCATGTTGCTCCTCTATGGTTTCACATTTATGCATCTTTAGGATTTACTCTAGTCACTATATTATCCTTGAACTTGTAAGCCAAGAAGTAAAGAAATATTCATTTCCCTTTTTGTGGCAGAAAAAATGCTGAATTGGATGTCAGAACACCTGAATTTTCATCCCAATTCTGCAACTAACTAGAGGCACGACCTTGTACAGGGTATTTGACCTCTAGTTTTCTCCCTTATCCATAGAAAGAGGTACTTGGTGCCCTTTTCATTCCACATATGTTTATTTGTCAAACATGTTCCTTCAAGTGGTGGAAGGAAGAGAGTATTCATTAGGTTTCTCATCTTGGTGGTGACTTTCTCTCGTGGCTTTTATTCCCCTCTGAGTGATGCACACCATCCCTCTACAATGAAGATAACTTCTCTTGTTTCTGAAAGGATTCTTCACATGGTTTCATAAATTGTGTGTTGTGTATAATTCATTCATTCACTTCCTGTTTCCTGTGTGTCTGACACTGTATTTCACAGACAGATATAGACAAGAGCTTAGTGTTTCTCTGTGGCCTGAGAGTAAATCACAATGCAAGATGTCCTTCCTCTCCAGAGAGTTGTGAGCTCAACCATGCCCCATTTATAACTTCTAAACTTCTGACACTATAGCTTCCTGGATGAGATGATATTAAAAGAAAAAAAAAAACATAAGGCAGAGTTTGAAATAGCCTAAAGATTGATCCATTTTGCAGGCACTTCCTTTTGTGCCCGCTGTTAATTTCACATATTTGTGCCTCTGAAGCAGTCATGGGATAACCTTTACACTCATCCACCTGTTCTGGACATTCTCCTTCTTACAGATATGACTGGTGCTTCCATAGTTTCTAAAGAAAATAGTTTGGGAGTGGCAATCTGGTTGAAAGGGAAGAGTTGGGAGTTCGTGTTGAGAATCAGATGAAATAGTCAAGACAAATAGCTATTCATTAAAGATGCTTTACCTCCAATTTCATAAAACTGAAAAACTGCTTACGTATTTTGGGGGAGAGTGAGGAAAGTGGTGATATGCTACAGGGTGGTCATATGTCCTACACTGTATTTTTAAATGTTTATTTATTTTATTTTTGAAAAAGAGAGAGTGAAAGCATGAGCGAGGGAGGGGCAGAGAGAGAGGGAGAAAGAAACCCAAGCAGGCTCCGTGCTGTCAGCACACATCCCAGTGCAAGGCTCGGATTCACAAACCATGAGATGACGACCTGAGCCAAAATCAAGAGTCAGATGCTTAACCGACTGAGACACCCTTATCCTACACTGTATGTTAAAGATGGGCAACATGTGCTATCAGATCTAATAATACCACTGGGAGAATATTATCCTCTGTGAAAGATCAGTTCCTTTATGAGCACCATGGAAGGAGGGACAAGGAGTGATGGAATAAAACCAAGGAGCTTAGTCTAAGAAACACTTTGGACAGGGCATGATGGCTTTAACCAAATACATGAAGGGCTCTCACAGAGAAGGAATATTTGAGGTGAAATAGAAAAAATACACAAAACTAATGGCTTCTTTTGTTTCAATAAAAAGAAAGAAATTTCATCAGAGTTGTCCTCTAAAGAAATAAATTACCATGTGAGGTAATTAGTTCTTTATCACTAGAGGTATGCACGGTAATACCAAGTGCCAATTTTACAGAGAATTTCATGCCTAATTATGAAAATTTTGGGATACTGCTTTTAAAACAAAAGTTCTCGGGGCACCTGAGTGGCTCAGTCGGTTGAGCGTCCAACTTCAGCTCATGTCATGATCTCAGAGTCAGTGAGATCCCGCATCCCGCTCTGTGCTGACAGCTCAGAGCCTGGAGCCTGCTTCAGATTTTGTTTCCCTCTCTCTCTGCCCCTCTCCCAGTCACGCTCTATTCTCTTTGTCTCTCAAAAATAAATAAACAAAAAATTTTTAAAACAAAAATTCTCTTACATCTCATGTTTTCCACTTAATTTGAGTTCAGTGATACTTTATTCTTTGGAAACTCTTCTCATTTCATTTCACGCTGCCTCTTTCTTTCACAGTTCGGACATATCCCCTTAACATCACTTCATCTCTCTGTCATTCCTCCCCCTTTTTCCTATGCTATGGCAATCTCCTTATCACCCATGTAAATGTTATTCAATTAAACTTAGTTCAGTGAACATAGGCTGAGCTCCTATTGTACTTAAGTTCTGTGATAAGTATAATGTGGGGGGGGGGGTGCAAAGAAGAATCCCAGGGAGATCTTAAGGGAATTTGCAAGATTCTCACGAAAGAGAGAAGGCAGGCCCCAAAATAGCCATTATATAAGACAGAAAATAGCCACTGCTATTTTTAAAAGCCTGTGGAGATCACATCTACTGGAATTGCTTCGGGGAGGAGATAGCATCTAAGAAGAACCTTAAAGACTATGGAAGATGGATTCCAACAGCCAAAGATAGAGAAAGATGGGCATTTTTGACACAGTTAACACTTGAGAATCGACATAGAACAGGAAGGGGCAGGGTGAGTTTGGGACCAGCAGGTAGATCATCTGGCAGGGCAGATGACTCTGCGTGATGAGGTGAGCAAAGCAGGTTTGGAATGTCTAGCAAAGAACTCTGAAGTTGAAAGAAAGGACTTTTTATTTATCATAACTCAAGGAGCAATTGCAGAATATTTAAGGTTATCGGAGAAAGAGAATGATAAGAGATGTTTTATTGGGAAATGAATGTGCTAGTTTTGCTTAGGAAGGACTGATGTAAAAAAATGTCAAAAGTGGGAGAATCAGCAGATGACTGTGCTAGTTTGAGAAATAGCAGGATTTCAAAGAAGTGAGTGTCTGTGGTGGAGGAAAGGAGCTGTCAAACCCTGCTTGGAGATTTTTTTTCTTAATTTGATTATGTATTTATACTCATTGGAGAGAAATCCAGAATATAAAAGAAGTGGGAAGAGAAAAACCTACATCACCAACACTACTAACAATTGGCAATAGAGATTAACGTGTAATGTATTTCCATCCTGACTTTTACTCTTTATACTCTTTCTTACAAATTTGGATGATACCAGGGGTGCTTGGATGGCTCAGGTGGTTAAGCAACTGACTCTTGGTTTTGAGATCGCTCAGGTCATAATCTCACAGTTGTGGGATCAAGCCCCAGAGCAGGCTCAATGCTGATGATGGAACCCCTTGGGATTCTCTCTCTCCATCTCTCTCTGCCCCTCCCCAACTTGCTCTCTCTCTCTCTCTCTCTCTCAAAATAAATATATAAACATTAAAATAAAAAATTTGGATGATACCAAAAACAAGAACAACAAAATTTGGGTTATAGCCATACGCTATTTTTCTCAATTGGTAATGTACTACTATTATTTTTTCAGGTCAGGAAATTCATGTTAATGACTGCAGAGCTTGTGTGTGTGTGTGTGTGTGTGTGTGTGTGTGTGTGTATGTGTGTGTGTGTGCGCACGCACGCGGGTGTGTATATGTATATATATATTTTCTGATTACTTCCTTACATAATAGGTCAGAGACTACTCCTAAACCATCCACAGTAGTTGTTTCTTGCTTTCTTTTAGTATTTGAACCATGAATTTTCAATGAGCACATAGATGCCAACAATAAAAGTGACATTTTCTAGCCACCTTTTCAGCGAAAAACTCTAGGTGTTGGGATCTAAATGGAAGTGTAGTGTGTGCCTTCTGCAAAGGGTCACTTAAAAGCCAAGTTTTCTTTTGGTCTCCCTTCTGATAGGATGGCTGGGACTGAAAGAACCTCCAAAAATGTGAGGAGAAGCTTTTGCTGAAGCTGATCAAGCAATAAGATACAAGCTTTTGCTGGGTCCATGGTACCTTCTATGGAGTGCCGTATCAGCCCTGGACTGCTCACTTCCAGAAAGAAGAAGTACACTTTGATCTGACTTGAGTCATTTTAGAATTTGGTTTTCTATCAGATACAGCTGAACTAATCCTAACTAAAACAATGGCTTTGAAAGCTTGCACATTTTTAAGGCTTTCTGTACACATTACCAAATTTGAGTCCAACAAGGCTGTGCTGATGCATATCCTCACCAGTAATGCATAAATTAAGGTTCCAGTCTCCATTTATCCTAGGTAACACTAGGTACTATAATTCTTTTTAAATCTTTGCCTGTTTGGCAGTTGATAAATACTATCTCTTTGTTTATATTCACATTTCCAGCTCATTTTTCTGGATCTTTTTTCCTATTTCTCTTCCAACCCCCTGACATAACCCTCTCTTTGACTAGGAATTCAGGGGAATCATCTACGTTAAAAACATAGCCATGACGATGAACCAGTTGGGTATTGCTGTTCTTTTGATACCTTTCTGCCTTCTATTCCAGAAAGGAGAACTTCTGATCCAAAGACAGTGCGCTAGGGGCTCATTCTTTTGCTTATAATTCTCTTTCCTTGATACCTGATCTGTTCCAGCAAAACATGCTTGGCCATCACTCTCAAGTGCTCAGGCTATTTTACTGCTGCAAAAGAAACATTAGGGTACAAACTTTAAGCAAATTGGCCAAATCACAAGTATATAGAATATTTTAGGATTCATGGCCACCTTCACCTCTCCTTCTCCGTCTACTCTCGCCTGCTAACTGGCCTGTCCAAGGGCTCTTTTTCTATACCCTTTTGGTCTTTGGGGGAGGCAAGTCCTTTTGTAACTGGTCTAAGACTATCTTTTCAGTGACCAGGGAAAATTGTTCTTGCATTCAAAGGGAAGAACCCTATTCTGTAACTTTACATTTTCCCCTTAAACTCTCACTGTAGTAAATCGCCGTTCTCTTCCCATAAAGATCAGCTCCCTTTATTGAATACAAGCTACGTAAAAAATGACAACACAACAACTCTGAGGACAAAAAAAAATAATTAAAAAAAACTACAGTAAAACTTCCAAACTTTAAAATCTTCATGATGTATGTCAATCATCTTGTCTCACATTTTCTCCCCAACCTAGCCTTTCCCCAGTATCTATTCTTATTAATTCTGCTTGCCTCCACTTTACACTGATGTTACCATCCCCAAGAAAGACCCTTCCCACTTTCCCCCAAAAGGTCATTTCTAACTGCCGGTCTGCCCACCGATCACCACTTGTTTTTATTATTATTATTATCTAAATTGTCATAACTACAAACACCCAGAAAACCCAATGGATTTTGAATGCAATGTCCCTGACCAACATGGACTTCTTCCAAAGCCAGTTATAAGTTAGAGGTGGAGATAGGAAAAATGCAATACACTGTTTTCTCCATTATCTTTCTCATCCAGGGATCTGGCCACGTAGGAATCGCTATCCATTACCTCTCCTGCTGACTACAGGTATAGTCCATGAGGCCATCCTAGAACTTGTGTTACCCGCCCCCATGTTTTACCTGAGAGCCTTTACTTATTTGTGTTGCTTGGACTGCCTCTTAATATAAAATCATATTTTTGAGTACCTACTACGTGTCAAGCACTTTTCATGCATCACCTGGTTTAATTCTCAAAGTAACTTACGAGGCAAGTGTTATTACGAGCCCCATTTTAAACGTGGAAATCCTAAGTCTCAAAGACACAGCTCGCAATTGGTGGAAACAAGATTTAAACTCTGGCGGTCTTAAATCTGGTGGCATCCCTGTCAGTGACACCCTGCCATCGCTCCCAAAATTCCTCCAGCTTTTCCTAGCTGGGCCTATTTATTCTCTTTCTTTATTGCTCTCCATCACTCTGACGCCTCTGCCTGGAGGTCTTTCTGCCATCTGCATATCAACTCGAATTCCACTGAACTCTTCACTCGCCTGGGTCTGTGAGTTTAATCATAACAAATCCGTCGTACCACAAGACTCTTCATTCATTTTGGCCCTCTCCTCCCGGAAGGCTGAGCGGGCTAAATGGAATCACAAGTGGTATCACTTGTGATGAAAACCAAGCTGCAGCCACCAGCTTCTCTCCTAATCTGCTTTTTGGATGACAATTTGCATCATTTGATCCTCAGATCAACCCTGGGGAAAGGGTCTTGTTATTATCGCCATTTTACAAACGGGCAAACTGAGGCTAGGTGACTCCCAGGAACCGGTCCAGCTCACCCACGCACCCAGCACTCGAGTAAATGCTCTGCACAAATTTGGTAACTACATTCTTAACTACGATAGTACAACGTTTCAATTTTTTAATAATGTTGCTGATATCTTATTAGAATAGCAGAAACCCACAGGGAAACTAATTACTGAACAGCCTATCCCCAAATCCAATCAATTTCTTCATTTATATCAGTCAGTACGTGGCCATGTACATACCCAATTTTACCTATTTACGTTATGTAATATTATGGACAGAATTATGTTTTTCTACATTTTCCATTAGCATTTTGTCAACCACACAACTCTCCGGCAATAAACTTAAGACCAGAAGGAAATAGCTGATTTCCTAGCAACGTATCCATTGCCAAAACTGACCCATTAAGAAGTGGAAAATGTGAAGAGGGTAATTACCGTAGAAGGGATAATAAAAGGCACTAAGATTGGGTGAATTGCCAGCTAACTTTATCTAATCTTTAAATAACAGGTAATTCCAATGTTATTGAAACCACCCATTGATAAAACGATGGACATTCATCCAATTCATTTATGTGTACGGTTGGACTTTAATAACAATATAATAAAGATGCTACAGGGAGGAAAAATATTGTACAATCTCAATTCAAATAGGATATTAGAAAATTGATCCTACGAAGTTATTAAAAGACTACTACGTTATGACCAGGTAAGGTTTATTCCAGGAAACCAGGATGGTTAATATCAGGAAATCTATCTGCATAATGCATTATGTATTACGAACATAAAGAACAAAACATGTGCAAATAGACCAATGCTGAAGTGATTCTTGATAAAATTTAGCAATCTCTTTTAATAAAATATTAAGTGAACAGTGAAAAAAGAAACAAATAAAATATAAAATGCCAAATGCAGCAGAAAATATTCTCTTGAATGGGTGATATCTGTTATTTAAATTAAAATTAAAAAATCAGACTGGGAGAATACTCATTGTCACAATTATAATTTAATATTACCTTATCTCAATATGTAAATGTTGAAGAGAAGGAGCTAAAACTATTTCATAATGATCACATTTCTTTCTCAAATATGCCAAAAGGCTGAAAAAAATAGAATTTATAATAGGATTTACAAGTTAGCAATAGACAGCCACGCATAGAAATAGGAAAAGAAAAATTCAGTTATAAAAGCAAAAATAAATTATAAAAGACGTAAGAAAAGTGTCATAGAAATGGCATCAGCTAGAGGTGATAAAGCTATATAATCTCTTGAAAGATCAAACAGTACTGAAACAAATGGAAAGATATGCCAGCCTTTTGGATAGAAGACTTACAGTCACAAAATATAAAATCTTTATATATTAGTAAATATACTCACATTTCAGTTAGAACCCAGGAGAATCATTTGTAATGATTATATAAAATGATTTTAAAGTTTACATGGAAAAACAACTTTCATATAATAGCTACTTTTTTTTTTTTAATGGAAAGGAAGGATGGAGAGGGGTACTGGCCATGCCAGGATGCAAATTATCCTAAAAACAGTGTAATCATGTCAATATGGCACTGGCCAGAAAAGACAATGGGATTAAAGGAACAGAATAGAAAATCCAGGAATAGGTCCTGGTCCATATGAGAACTCAGTTGGTATTTCAGTTCAGCTGGAAAGGAACAGACTTCTTAATAAATAGTGCTGGCGAACTGGTTACCCATCTGGAGGAAAATAAAGTTGGACCTCAATTTTACACAAAAAATGAAAATATTTTCCAGATGGATTGAAGACTGAAATGTCGAATATAAAGCAGTACAAGTCTCAGAGACAATCTTGAAGACAGTATGTATAATCCAGAAGCAGGAAACGTTTCTGACCCACACTAGAAACCCCAAATCTATGAAAGAAAAAAAATCGATACATTTGCCTATGTAAAAATTGACAAATTCCAAATGATAAATGGCACTCCGAATAAAGTAAATAGGCAAATATTAGATTTGGGGAGAAAAGCAAAGAGCCTCTAAATGATACAAAAGAGTCAAACAACCATGAATATTCATAACAATTTTCCTGAAGAGCAAATGCAAACAGGCAACAAACTTATTCAAAGATATGTAAACTCATTGGCTACCTAGAAAATGCAAATTTCAGGAACCAGCTCTCACGTGATACCTGTAAGCCCAGCAAATAAGCAAACAAGGAAAGCAGAGGGGAATGGTTGATGACAGTATGTCCACACCATTCAGTTTCTTGCAGAATTTAAAACCAAAGAATTAGTTAGTCCAACTGACTTGGATTTTTTTTTTCTGATATAATATTAGAGGAAGAAAAGATTCAGAAGAGTGAGTACAAAATGATCTGTTTTATTTTATTTTTTAAAATTTATTTCTTTATTTTAAGAGAGAGAGAGAGAGAGCAGGGGAGGGGCAGAGAGAGGGAGAGAGAGAATCCCAAGCAGGCTCCGTGCTGCCAGTGCAGAGCTCAAAGTGGGGCTCGAGCCTGCGAAGCCATGAGATCATGACCTGAGCTGAAACCAAGAGTTGGACGCTTAACCAACCTAATCGTTCAGGCGTCCCCCAAATTATCTATTTTAAGAGAGCAAAGACAAAGAAATTTCTTGAGGTGTGTATAACCAAGACATTTTAAACACGGAGAAAACTATAAAAGGGTGCCTAATTATGTTTCTAACAAGTGTTGAAAAAGTATACAAGTCAGGGGGTTGGCTGAGGTGCAGAAACAATAAAAGGTGTAGGATTCAATAAAAAGAGGATGCATGTTAAGTTGATTTTTTGTGTTTTGGGGGGAAATGACGCTTATGAGTACACATGTAAGGAAAGCGTTTAAAGAAAATGTTAAAAATGTGAACAAATACTATTCACGTGCTCCTAAATTAATTTCACTACCACTAACACTGTGTTACGTGTGTATGTTATGTGTCCTCATTTTCTCTCTCCTTTTAGATTTCTCCTCCCAGGACCATTAAAAATATTCACAGCCTTGCACTATCTTCTTGGTTCTTCTCCACCAATGACATTGTTATTTATTGTAGCAAAAGTAGAAGAATCTAAAAACTACCTTCTAGTCCTACAGATCACAGCTGCTCGCATTAGGTACCCATTTGTTTCCCTGGGCTGTGTTAATTCTGTGGTATTAGGACTCTGGGTGCTCAAAGTTCTCCGGCCCTGCTCTCAATTCTCAAGAGAGCACTGTCTATGGATGAGTCATCATAAAAGAGTCAAATATCAGAGTCACAACTGAGACTGAGCCATGCCAGTCAACAAGATCCCCGCGATGAGAGAGGAAGGTTTATAGGGTAAGAGTCACTGGGCCAGGCCACAAGGAAGGCCGGAAAGCAATCTCTTTATACACCATCCTTCTAGTCTATAGATAAGACATACACCCTTGAAATAACTAAGCCAATGAGGTAACTTGTGAAAAAACCAGGGATTGCACCAACATCCTATCTAGCCTCTGAAAACGACACACTGGAAAGGCACACATGTACTTCCTATGCACCAACGACTCTCGCCAGCTCTGAGTCATGGAATCCTCAGGAAGACTTGCAGGTAAGTATGACTCTCATGTGCGTTTACAGATGACACGCAGAAAGGTTACGGAATCCTTCTCTGGGTCACGTGCACCAGGCACTGCACAGCTGACCTTCAAACTCAAGTCTTCAAACCTCAGGGTCTGGGCGTTTCACCACTGCCCCATGCTGTTTCTCAATCCGGGAGGTAAGGAAACCCGAGAGTATGCAAGTTGACAAGATGCTGAGTTTCAGGCACATGAGGACTGGTTTACAAGGTCGTGGTCTGTCTCAGTCCCTCAATATCCAGCAGCAGTGTCCCCTGGATAGCTGAAGATGGTGAGAAGGTGGACGCTTACCCACCTGGACAGAGTCAGAAGAATGGGAAACTTGCTGTGCTCTAGGGAATGGATGCTTTCTGCAACTTTTATTTATTTTTTACACTCACGCATACATTCAATGCCACTTTTATTGTTTTTCCCCCTAATCCCATATTTGCTATGAAACTGATTTTATCAGCTGCAATTTTGCCAACCGTGGTGTTTCTTAAGATTTGGCTAGGGATCGCTGCACTGAGATTTCCCCAAAGTTAACACATCAGCACTGATAGGGAAGGAAGTGATTCACTTGGCTGGCAACAAGCTGTGAGGGGCTCCAGGGGAGGATGCTGGAAGTTGGAGGAAGCATAGGAAGCATACAACCCCATCTGGCCAGATATTATCCTGGGCCCTGCACAAAAATAGACCTCCGTCCTGGGAGGGCCTCTCCTGGGGTCCTCACACAAAACCCTCAAAATAGCCTGGAGCACTTATCCCCACTGACACAGAATGAAACAGAGTTTCCATTAAGGATTTCATGAAGGGCACAGTGTAGAATTTGTTTAATACCTAAGTATTTGTCTGCTTGGACTGCTATAACAAAATACCATAGCTTGGTGGTTTAAACAACAAACATTATTTCTCACCATTCTGGAGGCTGAGAAGCCCAAGATTAAGGTACCAGCCAAGTCAATTCCTGGTGTGAGCTGCTTCCTGGTTTGCAGCTGTTGGCCTTCTCTCCGTGCCCTCACGTGGTGAGACAGCTCTGGTGTCTCTTTCTATTTTTATCAGGGCACTAATCCCATCATGAGAGCCCATCCTTCATGACTTCGTCTACACCTATCTCTCAAAGGTCCCATCTCTAAATCCCACCACATTAGGGATTAGGGCTTCAAAATATAAAGGTTGAGGGGACACAATGCAGCTTTTTACTTTTGAATAACCTCCCCCCCACACACACACACACTTACTCTTCTTTCCCAATTTCTTCTCTCTTCCTGTTACTTTACTGGGTCTCTCATATGCCTGGGAACCTTCTTCCAACAGGCAGCCCCTAGCTTTTTCCATCCTTCAGAAACCTCTCTTCTCTTCTCTGTTTTCTCATTTCTTATACAGAGCTGACATTTCTCCTCTGAAAAAAAAAAATGCCATTACACAGAGGTTGCCTCAAAATAAAACAAAAGATCCCCACACTATCTGATTCCATTCTCCCTAGATAATGGTAGGGAAAAATCTAATTTCCCCTTGCCACAAAATATTTTCTTCTTAGGACACATTTTTAAAAATTTAACAAGTATTAATTCATATATGTTCAACTGATGGAAAAATAAATTCTACATGTACAGGTCTTCCCCTATAACTGGGATTTTTCTTAAAAAGTCCCGTGTTATTAAAAAAAGAAAAAACTGAAAGGAATGAAGTACTGATATGTGCTACGACATGGATGGACCTTGAAAACCTCATGCTTAAGTGAAAGAAGCCAGACACAAAGGACCACAGATTGTATGACTCCGTGTACATGTGGGGTTGAGAATAAGCAAACCTGTAGAGACAGAAAGGAAGTTAGTGGTTGCCTCAGAATGAGACGGGTGCAGGCATGATGAAGAATGTTGATGGGGATGGAGTTTCTTTCTGGACCGATAAAAGTGTCCTAAGTTCATAATGGTGCTGGTTGCACAACTCTGCAGATATCCTAAAGACAACTGAAGTGGGTGAACTGCATGGTATATGATGGTATATGACTGACATCTCAATGAGGTTGTGTGTGTGTGTGTGTGTGTGTGTGTTTAAAGCAAAGTCTCAAGTTTTGAAAAGTGGAATTATCTCAAAGGCAGGCTCTAATAATGGTGGGCCCCTGAAGGTATCTAGCCTGGATTACTGTACAAAAATTGTGTCTTAAATGATATCCATCCCATTTGCCTCCACCTAGCTAATCCTAGCACAGACCGGCACCTTCTACTGGGAAAATGGCCCTGTTCCCAAGGAGGAGTTCCAAATTTGTTTTTAGTCATAACTATATTATTGGAATAAGTAAAACGTCAAATATGTCTTGACACACACACACAACATACATTTGGATGTATAGATTCCTTTTCATTTTGTCATACAACCAATAGCCCTTCTCAACGGTGGCCAAACCTTACATGTTGCACGTTCCCTATGGGCAGTGCGAAATTAAATCAGAGGAAAGATACGTGGCCATTTGCTGTTAGAATTTAAGAATAGAACAGAGTAAAGAGTATGAGAGCATGCATCATGATTCGCAGGAAGAGGAAAAAAAATTAAAACAAAATTCACAACCAATTAGAGGTCTGTGTACATGCTAATTGCTGTCTGTGAGAGGTGTCCCATCAAGAATGGCAGCTTGTCTATGTGAATGAGAAAGTGTGAATGAGTGAGCATGTTGATTCTAAGGTAGAACAAATTCTTATCTCACAGGTTCAAATTTTCCAGGCTCATGAATATGACACATTAATATTCATTAAGTGGAACACATTATCATTTTAGAAGGAGATTACTCGGGACTCACTATTTTCATTCCATCACATTTTCCAATTAGGAGTCCCACTTTTGCAAATAATCAGCTTTCCATTGCCAAAGGCTTTTCAGCTGCATTCTGGCAAGCGGCTTTGCGGCTAGGTTCGGCATCCATTTAAGAAACAGGAGAAAACTGAAGTACAATTATATATTTTTTTTAATGACAGGTTAATCTTCCTGCAGCGAACCTCATCAGAAAGGAGCCATACTCCAAAGGCAGAAGGCATGAACCCCTCATAGAGAGAGGGACTCAGACAATGAAGTCTGAGAAGAAGTTGCCTGCAGTTATTGAAAAATAAATGTGCCCTGTGAATGATCTTGGAACTCTCATTAAGCAAGAAGAAGCAGCAGCCATGTAAGGGGAGACCCTTGTGGTCTGGAAGTGAACTCAAGGGGCACAGCTGATAACCATCAAAAAAGGCCAACAACAGAGTAGGAGGAGAAATAATGAACAAATACGTGCATATCCTCCAGACTGACATTTTAGGTTCTAGATAGACCTTTTTGTTGTTGTTGTTGCTGTTGTTAAAACTTTTGATTTTACTAATGATTTTACCAGATGAAACACTAGTCTAGGACAGGCTTGTTTGTTTGTTTGTTTGTTTTCTCTTTTTTTTTTTAATTTTTTTTTTAACGTTTATTTATTTTTGAGACAGAGAGAGACAGAGCATGAACAGGGGAGGGGCAGAGAGAGAGGGAGACACAGAATCTCAAACAGGCCCCAGGCTCTGAGCTGTCAGCACAGAGCCCGACGCGGGGCTTGAACTCACAGACCGTGAGATCATGACCTGAGCCGAAGTCGGATGCCCAACCGACCAAGCCACCCAGGCGCCCCTGTTTGTTTGTTTTTTAATGTCAAATAAATTTGGTATAATGCACTCTGACACATTAATGTTTCTTAATCATTAATCCCTAATCAAAGCAACATCTCTAAATAAGGTAATTTAATTTCTACCTAAAACAAACATTCATGAATTTAATATGAGATAGCTAGGATTTTTGTCTACTTGCAAAAATAAACCGAATCAGAACTCAGTTGTTCTCCCTTTGTAAAAAGAAATGCACACAAGGCAAAAACAAAACAAAACAAAGGTGTTGAAAATAGTACGTTAAGGAAAATGAGTTTTTCTTTATAATAGACTACCAGTTCTTAGTCTTCCTTCCCCGAGACAGCTACTTCACCAGTTTTTTTTAATTTCATCTTTTTCGAAACAAACTATACACATGCATCCATACAGGCACCACCTGTTTTTACTTACATCACTGGGGACATGTTCTATGCATATTACTTTCCCAGTTTCACTAAAATCTATCTTGTACATAATTCTACAGCGACATTTATAATTTAAACTCACTACAGTGGAAATAGACTTCACTAAAATAATCTAGTCAGTCACCAAAAAATAAATAAGTAAATGACAATAAGAAGCCCCAAAGCAGGTTGGGGAGCCAGAATCCAGAGTTGCTATTATCTAAAATGTCTCATTTCTAACAACAACAAAAAATATGCCAAGAAACATACAAGTCTGACCCAGACACAGGACAAAACAGCACGTAACAGAAGCAGAGTGAGTAAATACAGGATTTAACAAAGACCTCAAAGCAGATCATTACAGATATGTTCAAAAAACCAAAGGAAACCATGATTTAAGAATCAAAGTGAAGTATGATGACAATGTCTTATCAAATAAACTATATCACTAAAGAAATAGAAATTACAAAAAAAAGAATGAAATGGACATTCTAGAGTTTAAAAAAAAACAATAACTGAAATGAAAAATTAACTAGAAGGGATCAATAGCATATTTGAATTGGCAGAAAAAAGAAATCATGAACTTTAAGATGGATCAATAAGAACTATACAATCTGAAGAACAAAGAGAAGAAGGAACGGAGAAAAATCAACAGAGTCTCAGAGAAATGCAGGACACCATTATGTACAGCAACATACACATATCACAAGTATATCTTCCATAAACGAAGGTAAAATTAAGACATTCCCAAATAAACAAAATATGAGAAAATTTGTTGCTTGTAATTCAGCCTTACAAGAAATAGTAAAGGAATTTCTTTAAGCTGAAATAACATAGATTTGGGAAACTTACAAATAGCTGGAATTTAGACAACACACTCCTAAATAACCAGTGGAAAACATAACAAATCACAATAGAAAATAGAAAATACTGAGATGGACAAAACAAAAACACAACACAGGAAAACTTACAGAATGCAGAGAAAGCAGTGTTAAGAAGGAAATTTATAGCTGTGAACTGCTATATTAAAAAACAATCTTGAAACAATAACCTAACTTTATATCTTATGATACTAGGAAAAGGAGTTAAACTAATCTGAGAGCAAAAAGAAAAGGGGAGTGATAAAGATAAAAGTGGACACAAATGAAATACATAATAGAAAAATAATAGATAAAATCAGAAGTTTATCCTCTGAAAAAAAGGGAGAAAGTTAACAAATCTGTAGGAGATTGATGAGAGAAAGAGGCAAGATTCAAATTACTACAATCAGAAATAAAAGAAAGAGGAGAATGGCTACCAATCTTACAAGATAAAAAGTCTCATACACCACAAGGGAAAGAAATCTATAGACAAATCTATCTTATCAATATATACACAAATACCTTTAAGAAAATACATACTAGTAAACCAAATCAGCAACATACAGAAGGATTATACACTATGTTCAAGTGTAATCTATGTCAGGAATGCAAGGTTGGTTTAACACTCAGAAACAAATTAATACAATAGATCTTATCAATAGAATAAAAAAAAAAAAACCCAAAGATCACATGATCATCTCCATAGATGCAGAAACACAGTTTGACCAAATCAGCTTTCCATGATAAAAGCATTCAACAAACCAGAAAAGAAGGGAACATATTCAGCCTTGAAAAGAGTATCTTTGAAAACCTACGACTGACATCCTGCTTAATGGTGAAAGACTGAATGACAAGTTTTTATTTGGAAAAAGAAAAGTCTGTCCATTCTCAATCACTTTTATTTAACATTGAATTGGAGGTTCCAGCCACACCACTTCAGCAAGGAAAGGTATGGACATCCAGATTGGAAAGGAAGAAGTAAAACTATCTTTACTTGCAGATAGCATGATTGCATTTAGGAAATACTAAGGAATCCACTAAAATCTATTAGCACTAATAAAAGAATGTGGCAAGACTGTGGGGTACAAGATAAGTAAACCAAAGTTATTATTTATTTTTTTCTGTATATGACTCAGGTGTTTCCCAAAAACAAGCACCAATTCTCTGTGGATACTAACTGGATATCCTACAAGTCCGTTTAATTCTGACACTAACTGCTTGGAGTTAGCACAGTTTCTACAAGTTAAGGCTCAGTCCCACAAGGCTGTCTCTGCTTCACATGCCAGTTCCAAGTCCCAGGAGCCACCTGTACTTCTGATCAACTGGCTATATCTTATAGGTTCCCATTAGCCCTGATCCCAAAATTCAATAATTTGCTAGAATGGCTCACAGACTCGGGAAATACTTTACTTACCTCTATGAGGTAAATTATGGGCGGTGGGAGAGGTTTTATATGGACCTTGCATGTTCTGTCTGGGTACATTACCCTTCCAGCTCTGTGATGTGTTCATCAACCCACAAACTCCTTAAATTTCATTGTTCAAGAGTTCTTATAGGGCTTAATCTTTGTACCCACCCTACCCGCAACCCCTTCCTGGTGATGGGTGAGACTGAATCACTGAGTCTTTCTGGTAACCAACCCCACCCTGAGGCTATCTAGAGGCCTCATCTGGGTCACCTCATTAACATAAACTCAGATGTGATCAAAAGGAATCATTATGAATAACAGAAGACACTCTTGTCACTCAGGAAATTCCAAGAGGCTTTAGGAGGTCTGTGCCAGGAATAAGGAAAAAAGAACAAACACATCTTTGTTTTAAACCACAACCGCCAATGAACAATCCTAAAATGAAATTAAGAAAACAATTCCAGGGGCACCTGGGTGGCTTAGTCTATTGGGTGACCAACTCTTGATGTCTACTCAGGTCATGATCTGATGGTTTGTGGGTTTGATCCCCTTGTCTGTCTCTCTCTGCCCCTCCCCCACTCACATGTGAGCATGCTCTCTCTCTCTCTCTCTCTCTCTCTCTCTCTCTCAAAAAAATGTATAAACATTAAAAAAAACAATTCCACTTGCAAGAGACTAAAAAAATTAAATGCTTAGTAAATTTAACAAAAGATGCATAAACGTTATACTCTGAAAATACAAAACATTGTTACAAGCAGTAAAAAAAAATCTAAATAAATGGAAAGACATCAATGATCACAAGATTTAATATTGTTAAAATAGCGATATTCCTCATTTTGATATGAAAATGTAGCCAAATTCCTATCAGAATAACAGCTTTTTTTTTTTTGAAATTTCCAAGCTGATTCTAAAATTTGTATGAGAACTCATGGGACCCAGATTAGCCAAAACAATCTTAAAAAAGGAGAACGTATTTGGAGGACTTATATTTTCTAATTTCAAAACTTACTGCAAAATAACAAAGTATTCAAGACAGTGTAGTTCTGCCACAAGGGTAGACATATAGATCAATGGAATAGAATTAGGAATTCATAAATAAACCCATAGTATCTATGGTCAATTGATTTTCTGCAACAGTGCCAAGACTATTCAATGGGGGAAAATAGTCTATTCCACAAATGGTTACAGGACACTGGCATATACACATGGAAAACAAAGACACTTCACCTCCAATTTCACATTGGATATAAAAATTATCTCAAAATGGATCAAAAACCTAAGGGTAAAAGCTAAGGTTAGATAGGAGGAAATCTTCAAAACTTTGATTTGCGGATGAGTTCTTAAATATGACACCAAAAGCATCAGCAAGGAAAAAAATAGATAATAAACTTCTTTACAATTAATTTTTTTCTTTGCTTCAAAGGACACCATCAAGAAAGTGAAAAACAACCCACAGAATGGGAGAAAATATTTGCTGAGCAAGATTACATAAAGAACTCTTACAACCAAAAAAAAATTCCAATTAAAAAAATAGGCAAAGTATCTTGATAGACATTTCTCCAAAGACAATATACGAATGACCAACAAGTGCATGAAAAGATGTTCAACATCATTAGTCATCATGGAAATGCAAATAAAAACCACAATGAGATAGGACTGTATACCACTAAGATGGCTATGATCAAAAAGACAGATTACAGCAAACATTGGCTATGATATGGAGAAATTGTACTCTCATACTGGTCTACATATAAATGGTGTAGACATTTGGAAAAAGAGTCTGACAGTTTCTCAAAACTTAACATAATGTTTCCAATTGACCCAGTAATTCTACTCTTAGATATACACCCAAGAGAAATCAAACATATGTCCACAAAAAACAAAGAACACATACATATATGTCCCTAGCAGCATTATTTTTCATAGCAAAAGATGGAAGCAGCCCACATTGTCCACCAGTTGATGAATGGATAAGTGGAAGGTGGTAACTCCAGACAATTGAATATTATTTAGCCATTAAAGGAAGTGAAGTACTAATTCATATTACAATACAGATAAACCTTGAAAGCATTGTGCTCAGAAGTCAGCCCAAAAGACTACATATCGTATGACTCCATTTATGTAAAATATTCAGAATAGGCAGATCTGTAAAGACAATATGAATTAGTGGTTGCCTATGACCGAGGCAAGGGGGAGTGGGAAGGGGGAGGAGAGCGGGAGTCCCTACAATGCACAGGGCTTTCTTTCTGGAATGCTGGAAAAGTTCTAAAATATGTGGTGATGATGGTTGCCTAAATTTGTGTGTAAAGAAAAAAAACCTCTGCTTTTCCACTTCCTATGTAGGGAAAAATGCAGTGCTTCCCTACAGTGTCCTCTCCTGTGAGTGTCCTTTCCTACTCAAACAAAATAGTTCTGACACTTCCAATCACCAAATGCGTGGGATTTTTTTTCCCCCACACCAAGCAATTCTATGATACCAGCTGGGTGTCCTACAATTTAACTCAGTTCTGACCCTGTCTATGCGGAGAGAACATCAAATGCCACAAGTTAAGCGCTCAGGTCCACGAGACTGTCCTCCGTTCTCCCCAACACACTTCAGACACTATTGCTTTCAACCTACTGGCTATAGACTAGAAGTCCCAACAACCCCGTTCTTGGTTTGGCTAATTTGTTGGAGCAGCTCACAGATCTTGAGGAAGCACACAACATTTACTAGCTTATTGGGGCATCTGGGTGGCTAGATAGGTTAAGCCTCTGACTTTGGCTCAGGTCATGATCTCCTGGTCTGTGCTGACAGCTCAGAGCCTGGAGCCTGTTTCGGATGCTGTGTCTCCCTCCCTCTCTCCCTGCTCCTCCTTGCTCACTCTCTCTCTCTCTCTCTCTCTCTCTCTCTCTAAAATAAAATAAACATTTAAAAAATTACTAGCTTATTAAAAGATATGATAAAGGATGCAGATGAACAGCCAGATGAAGAGGTACACAAGGCGAGGATTGGGAAGTCCCAAGTGCAAGAGCCTCTGTCCCCATGGAGTTGGGGTGTATCACCCTGCCAGTGTAGACGTATTCACCATCCTGGAAGCTCACTAAACCCCCTACTATTGGGATTTTACGGAGGCTTCCTCATATAGATATGAGCAGTTATTAACTCCATTTCCAGCCCCTCTGCCCTATCTGGAGGATGGGGCTTTGGAGCTGAAAATTCCAAATTTCTAATCCTGGCTTGGTCTTTCTGGTGACCAATCTCCACCCAGGAGCCCTCCAGGAGCCCACCCAGAGTTGCCTCCATAGAACAAAAGATATTCCTCTTCTATTATAGGAATTTACACGGTTTTAGGAGCCCTGTGTCAGGGACAGGGTCAATGACGCATATGAGAACAGGAGAGGCTCCTGGTGTTTTTCTCGTTTAGGAATTTACAAGGATTTTAGGAACTCTGTGCCAAGAACTGGGAGCAAATATATATATACATATATATGTATATACATATACATATACATATATATGTATATACATATATATATATTACTAATATTAATATAAATAAATATATACATAATCTGTGAGTATAATAAAATCATTGAATTGTATATTTAAATTGCTGAATTGCATGGTATGTGAACTATATCCCAATGAAGCTGTTATTTTTTTTATTGTATAATTTTAACTCTTCTCCGTCACAAATTTTTCTTCCTTTAATCTATCGTTGATTATCTAGGATAGATGTGAAGTTTTCAAGTTCTCAGAAAAGAAGACTATTACTATTTTCATCCAGACATGAAAAGAGTGGTTCTTCTCACCGGATTTAAAAATGAGAAGACATTTTCCTGCTGGTTTGCAAGCCCCACACTATAAATAAAGTTCACATTTGTGAATAAAGCATTCTGGTATTTTTTGTTTTGTTTTGCTTTGTTTTTGTCACTCAGACCCACACATAAACACTAAGCATACTAAGGATACAATTCTAAATTAGGCAGCTGATTATTTACTTAAGGGAGAGTCTAAGTGAATACAACACAAAGAAAGAATTACAACTATTTACACAGAACCTATCAAAGTTTCATTGGATAATTAAGACTTTGCCTATTTCACTGTGAGGAAAGTTGATTAACGGAATCCTGGAAAATCAGAGCCAAGGAGAAACCCTTGAGATTCTCCAGCCCACATGATTAATTTTAGAAAATGAGGATATTAAAACCCAGAAAAGGGAAGTGTCTTCCTCAAGGTCATTTGGTCAAAGCCAGGCCACATTCAGGCTTTCCACCCCGCCCCCCACCCCAAGCTCCTAATATAGCTAGAGACAAGGGAGGTTCAAAATTCTGCTTATTAAAAAGAAAGCTTTTGGGAAAGGATTGTGGAGCTTTCCAACAAAGGGGATACCTACCTTCACATAATACTCATTTGTATAGTTAACACATAGGTCCAATGTTAACAGAGGCCAAGCAATTAAAATGTGACTGTGCTTGGAATTCCTGGGTGGCTCAGTCGGTTGGGTGTCAGATTTCAGCTCAGGTTATGATCTTGTGGTTTGTGAGTTCAAGCCCCGTGTCAGGCTCTGTGCTGACAGCTCAGAGCTTGGAGCCTATTTTGGATTCTGTCTCCCTTTCTCTCTGCCCCTCCCCCACTCATATCCTGTCTCTATCTCTCTCAAAAATAAACTTTAATTTGGATGTAAATTTTAAAAAATAAAAAAATTAAATAAATAAATAAATATTTAAAAAATTATTTTTTAAATGTGACTATGCTTTAAATAGAAAATTCCAGTTGATGTCCAAGCAGAGGACATGGGAATAGGAAGGAAAAGAAATTTTGTATTAGTGACTCTGGCATGGGGGACACTCAAAAAGGAAACTGGAATATTTAGAAAAACTGAATTCAGCATGGAGGAATCTCAGCAGTCTAAGGAAGATGATCAGGGCTTGATTCTAGACAATTCTAATTATTAGAAAGGTCAGCCTTGCATTGATTAAAAATTTGCTTTCTTGAAACTTTCAGCCATTAATCCTAGTTATTTTCTCTGGATCAATGCAGAATAAGTTTGTTTCTTCCTCCACAGAGTAGCCTTTAATATTAAAAAAAAAATTTTCTTGTTTCCTTTAACTATTTTTCCTCTAAATCAATCTTCCCCTGGTCTGTCCATAAGTCCTCATGTAACAAGACTTTTATTTAGAGCAACCACAATTTCAGCCATGCTTCTGTGGTAGTCTTCTTTGACACTGTGATATACAGGAGTTCATATTCAATTTGCAGCCCAAAGAGTCCACTCTAGTCTGTCTGTCTGTCTGTCTGTCTGTCTGTCTCTATCTCTCTCGTTAACTCACAGCATTGCTATGAGATCAATTAAGATCATATAGATGAAATGGCTCTGGACGTTACCAGGACATGTACATGTGCATTAATCCTATCAACCTTTCCTTTGTAGTGATTGACAGTTCTTATTTCAAGAACCAGCCCTTTGATACATAAGAAAATGAGGGAGCACATCTCTATCATGGTATTTCCAAACCTCGGTTAAACTCTCCCTCCACTGTTTTTGCCAGCTCTGCACAACACCCGTATAATTAACACTTTTTAATTCAATTCCCTTTTTCTGTGTGAGTAATGATAGACATAAAATCAATCATTATTTTGTTGGGGTTTTTTTTCCTAGTAAATTAAGTAAAACACATAGCAATGAAAACTAAAGTATTGCTCACATGCAGTGTAAAAATCAATTCACATATCACTAGCTGAAGTGACCTGCATTTTAGGAAGCACTGCTCAACTGAACGTTGCTGGAAAAGTCTGGAGCTAGTTTCCATTCTCTTTTCATTATATGAAATGAATGAAACCGGCTTCTTGAACTGATTTGAATAAATTCCCCATAGGTATTAACCATGCTCTTGGAAGTAACAATGCCATGACCCTGTAGGTTCTGAATATTTGGGGAATGGCATTGGATGTGGCCCACAGTAGGTATCTAGGAGTTGTTGTGGGGTTACCATGTCAGAAATGACAGAAATCTGGGAAAGGGGAAGCTAGAGAGCAGCCATGCAGAGTGAAGTGGTGATATTATGAGACGGGACCTTATATTTACACTGTTCTCCACAGTACCCTAAATCTGACCATTGTCCTTGGCATATAATCCATCTCCGTTTACATTTGGGTTAATAAGAAAGTCGCACTCCCCTATGAGGCAGATGTCGTTACTTTCTCAGAGAGCTTATTTATTTGCTCAAAAACCCTTCACTAACAGGTGTCAGAACTAGGACTCAAAACGAGATCTGTCTGACCCCAAAGCTCTTACTCGTTCCCCAGGTACAGTGTCCAAGTCCAGCCTTCACTTGCACAGAAAAGAAGAGCCCTAATCTTTGATCCTATTGGCTAAGCCTATCCTTTATCCATCAGGGAAACCCTGTTGCAGTCTGGGAGAGACCCTGAGTCCAGGCGTGAATCTGCTCACTCAACACTTCTGTTGCATAAGACAGACTATGATTCTACCTAAAGTTAATTCTTACCTTGCAGCTGCTTCCAACTCAAGCTTTGACTAGAAATAGACTAATTTGGCAAAAGGGAATAGAAAGACATTTTTCAACCTCATTGAATTCACAGCAAACAGCAACAAAAAAATCAATCCCCAGCCCATCTTAACAGTACAAATTTATAATTGGCTTTGCATGTATAAGCTGCTAATTTTATTTAAGCACTTCTGTTTTTGACCAAGTTAAGGTGTATATAATATCGAGAAAGGGATACAGGAAGTAGAGAAAAGGAGGCACGGAGCTCAGAGCAAGATGGACGAAAAACGCTTCCGCAAAGCCCCTCAGTGACCATGATCTTAAAGTCCTCCTCCCCGAAGTTCTACACATGGACAGTGCCACCAAAACACAGCTTGTTTTTATCCCTGACTTCATGATCCTATTTTATCATGACTATAATTGATATTTGTATAATTGAAAACTTTCAAGGTGTTTTAACACCATACGATTTTCAGGAAAATCCCCTGATATAGGCAGAGCAACAATTATCATCCCTGCTTTCATATGGGAAATCAAGGTGTAAGAAAGATGAAGTGCCCCTGCCACCCCCAAACACACCAACCTGGTGATTTCCAAAGAACGAGAACCCCTCTAACTCCAGATTCAGTATTCCTACTATGATATCCTGTGACGTTGTCTGTGTTAAAGGATTCTTTTGGGTATCTGTCATCTATTTAAACTTCAGTAGGTACCAAGGGGATGCCATGCTCCAAGGTTACTGGAACAAAAAAGACAAAGTTGCTATTCGTTACAGTCCAATGTAGGAAGTCAGAACAAGAAACAAAGGACCAAGTAAATATGTAAAACTCAGAAGGTAGTGTGTTATAAAGGAAAAGCCAGGTAATAAGTATAGTAAGAGCCAGGGGGTTAGGAGAAGGTGCATTTTATATATTGATAAATACAGTGTACTTCATATATTGATGGGATACAACCCATTTTATATAACTTGGGGAAAGGATATAGAAATGCCACCTTCCAGTCCTGCTAGCATAGTGAAGAAAACTTGCAAAGTAGGAGCAGGGATTCAATAAGATCCTTGGGTCCTATTACAACATATAAGGGCTTCTGTTCGGAGCAGACCATTGTTCCAATTCTGAACAGATCCTAACTCAGACCCCCCAGAAAGACTTGCCATCTTTTCTCAAAATTGAGAAGAATGCATTAACAATAAGGAACATCCCTGGAAACTAAGGCTGTGTCTAGACAGAACTTTCCAGAGAGAAATAAATTGTACATAAAAGAAGTGCCTGTCATAAGAACAGTAGATGTGGGATTCTGGAACACACGATGGTTTACATTACTACTGTGGCTCGATGCATCACCTGTCACTTTCAAGGAGAAGGCAGGCATCTAGGGGTGACAAATTACAGGACTTGTGAAAGCCCTCCAGCTGACCAACATAATTACTCTCAACCCTCATGCAGCCATCCGTCAGTGTTCTGAGGCAGGCATGTTGGAGCCTAAGAGAAGACACGTTCAGATTCCCTTTCCTCACTCACCCCAGGCACGTCATGTTGAAGTCTCCATATTATCAACAAAGAAGGAGAGACTCTGTTTACAAGCCCTCTTGATACATCACCAATATTCAAGAGATTAAATCATACCGAGAAAAGAAAGGAAAGGAAACAATCTTCTTTCTTTAAAATGTGCTCAACCTATCATGTATCAAGAGTCTACTAACCTCAAAAGCTCCTACTATGTACTAAATCTTCGTCTAGATATTTTCCATGAGCCTCCTCTACTCTGTCTTCCTTCAAAAGTGTATCTCCCTCCTAAATTTAGACTCACCAGGGCAGTTTATCTTTTAGAACAGAGATGGCAGATATGTTCCATTTTCCTGTTGATTGTGCTCAATTAATCATGCCTACCTGGAGTAAAAGGTGGAAGAGCTTAGGGATGGCTCTGCTCATTTGAAACTAGCACCAGGATTGATTAGCAATGTCTGCCACGGCCTCAACATATAAAAGCTTCAGAAGGAATAGTATTTGAGGAACAACAACAAAAAACAAAAACTTGTAGATAGGTAGTTTCTAAAGCTCTCAGAAACATTATAGTGATCACGGTCATTTTGAATCTCAAATCTGGCTAAGGGTTCAAAATAAAGCCAAGCTTAAACATTGCACATTTGAGGCATGAAAATAACTCCTGGGTCTTTTTGGTCAAATAGCTTTGAATTCACATTCCATTTCTGTGACTTGACAGCTGTGAGAATTTGGATAACTTGTTTATCCTTTCCACTACTCAATTCACTCATACGCTAACTAATAGTTCTGAAAATACCCACCTTTCGTTGATGTTAAGATGAATTGAGGTCACGGATAAAGTGAAGTACACAGCACAGAGCCTGGTGGAGGGTAGGAGGCTCAGTGAATGGTACCCTTAAACAAAATTTAAGGCACAATAACTCATTCCCTTTTCTGTGCTTTTAAAACACTGTTTATAACTTTACTGTGGAATTATTGCTCTGTATTATAGTTTTATTTTTTTACCATTTATCTCTCTTTTATTGTGAGCTCTATGGACACAGGGGCCATGTCTTATTCATCTGTCATTTAATGCATAATAGATAGTTGGCAGAAAAAGTTGCCTGAATGTACAAAGGAAAAAACAACAACAGCAAAACATGTAGAAATATCTATATTCAAGAGAATGTTCCTTGTTTGTGAGCAGGTTAATTACAAGTCATGGTTCCAATATTTAAAGGATCTTTACTTGATTTCTTGCTTTTCTTTGTACTATTCTAGCCTTTGGCTAGGCAGTATAAGAATCATGCCACAGAAGAGAAAAATGAAACAGAAAGATAAATGTTTGGGGGATGGTGCCTGTTCTTACGTCCCATTTATTACCACATTGGACTGCAAGCTCTATCCTAATAATGGTGACCATATGCCTCTTATTTTCCTTGTCAGGCCCAACTTCCAATATTCTACCATAATGTTTTATAAGTACATACAGTAGTCCCCCCCACCCCCCTTCTTATATGTGGTTTCAGTTATCAGAGGTCAGCCATGATCCGGAAGTAGAAGGCCCTACTTCTGAAGTGCCATTAGAAGGTCAACAGTAGCCTAACACTCTGTCACAGTGCCTATGTCCCTCACTTCACTTCATCTCCTCACGGAGGCATTTAATCATCTCACGCCATCATCATCGAACTAAAGGTTAGTACAGAACAAGAAGATGTTGTGAGAAAGAGAGAGACGAAAGACCACATTGACCTCACTTGTATTATAAGATATTGCTATAACTGTTCGATTTTATTATTAGTTATAGTTGTTAATCTCTTACAGGGCCTAATTTATGAATTAAACTTCATCATAGGTATGTATGGATAGGAAAAAAAAACACAGTATATATGCAGTTAGTGCTATCCATAGTTTCAGGCACCCACTGAGAGTCTTGGAACATTTCCCTGGTGGATAAGAGGGGACTACTGTATACACTTGCCACATCACAAATTTCATTTTCAATTCTGAAAACATAGTAATCATAGCATGTGGCAAAGACCAGTGTCCAAGGTCACCTGAATATTCTCTAAAATCTGGACCAGAACATATTCTGCCTGAAGACATTGAGACGTGAGCCCCAAACATATGTAAGAGTCTTTTATGCATTTCACTTTCAGAGACGCATTTCCTTCCTTTTTTTTTTTTTTTGTAAGATCTCAATTCGCTTATTTTGTTTTTAGTTTACATTATTTGTCTGAGTCAACTTCTGTAACTCCACATCACTACAATTTTTTTTAAGACATTGACTCCCTTCTCATTTTATTTCTTCCTGCCATACCTATGCTATGATCTTGGGTGATTTCAATGTCCATCGGGATGACCCATCCACTTCCCTGATGTCTCAGTTATTTAAC
Organism: Panthera tigris; assembly: GCF_018350195.1. NCBI lineage: Eukaryota > Metazoa > Chordata > Mammalia > Carnivora > Felidae > Panthera > Panthera tigris. The sequence continues at coordinate 8,228,801 of NC_056665.1, read as the reverse complement.
CTCTTTGTATCCACGTCTCTTTTTCATCACATGCCAGTCACCAAATCTCGTGGAGAGATATATCTACCTGAGATGCTGCTCATCCCTTGGAACACCAACTTTCTTCGGTAATTAAGTCCAGACACCCAAATTTATCCAGTCCTCTTTCAGGTTCTTCCAATTATACCCAAACATTTAAAAAAAAAAAAACTGTTGGGACTCCCAGTTCTCTGAGCTCTCTCATTATGAAAACTTCTTGTTTCTTCACTCTGCCTCCTATTTTTGGTAAAATTTCAAGGTCTAACATTTCAACCACTCTTACCAATTTCTTAAGCTCCCTTGTTCCTGGTGGGTTTTTTTTCTCTTTCTTTCTTTCTTTCTTTCTTTCTTTCTTTCTTTCTTTCTTTCTTTCTTTTCTTTCTTTCTTTCTTTCTTTCTTTCTTTCTTCTTTCTCCACACAAGTCTGGCCAAAACCTATATCTGGATGAACACTGCTGCCTTATGTGTCCACCTTTACACATAGGCAGCTGTATACTGCTGAAGAAAAATCCACAATTACACAGACAGGCATTTATAAATGTATGGTCACCAATAACAGCTGACACACAGCAACTTGCTCTTCCATTCCCTATAAAATTATTCCAAAGCCTTTCACGGTTTTCAAAACTCCCATTTTTTTCCCTCTCTCTCATTCAATACATAGCTTTGTCTTATGTTTAAGAGAGGGAGGGAAGAAGAGAGAGAAAGAGAGAGAGAGAAGAATCCATGGGATAAGACATTTAACTTCTCAACTCAACTACCTGTACCAACATCTACTTTTCCTCCTTTATTTATGTGACAAAGAAGATCCAAAGTCAATAATTCCAGCTGTGTTCTGAATGATATTCACTCCATCAACTTCATGAACTTTACTCCTTTAATTATCCTTTTTCCTATGATGTCTTCAATTTCCCAACCATTACTGAATCATTCCCGTAACCCATTAAATATGCTCTAATGTCTCCTGTCCTATAAACAAACAAAAAACAACCAAAAACTTCCCTTAACATCCATCTCTTCCTCGTGTTGCTATTTATTTTTTTCTCCTTTCCTTTATACAAGTCTTCTTAAAAGAATTGTCTATGCTTCCTGCATACATTTCTTTACCTCTAAGGAAAGTCTGATAAGGCCACTGGGCCACCCTTTAGCTAAACCCCCAATAGAGGAATCGCTATATCTTCCAGGAATGGACCTGCCTTAGTATCCCTGCCACCATCAGTCATGGCAGTACTCCTTGGATGGGAGCACCCAAGGGAAGTGTGGTAATGAAACCATGGATTTCAGAGCACATCAGCTGGAGCCCTCAGCTCCCCCCAGTCAGAGATCTGAGAGGTGCATCCCCAAGGCTGTCACCTTGGGGATCATACTAAGTCCTTGTTCATTTTTTACTTTAGAATGATATGCAGACAGACCATTAAAATAAGAGTGCTATTATATAGAACGTGAGGTGGTGGCTACTTTAAATTGAGTAGTCATTTAAATTAAAATTTGAAGTACCCAATTGCATGAAAGTTGGAGAGAACAGCATGTCAAGAAGAGTATACCAATGGAAAAACCTATAAGTCAAGAAGGAGCTTGATAGAATGAAAAAAAGCCAGAAAGAGTGCCATTTTGGAGATCACAGCAAGCAAGCAAAAGAGGAGTACAGGGGCCACCAGGGAAGAAGAGAGGCTCCAAATACTTACTAAAGGCTTTATAAGCTAGAGTGAAAAGCTAGGGTGAAAACTTTGGATTTTATTCTAACTTCTAATCCATATAAGAAACCACATAAGACTTTTCATTGGGGGAGACATGCATTTGGAGTACATATATTTAAAATATCATTTAAGATTAGAAACGATATAAATACCCATGACGATGAGATTTTTTGATCCATACAATAAACTATCGTATCACTGTTAAAAAGGATGAAGAGGTTCTACGTGCACTGTATATATAGAATCATGATTAAAATATGCTAACTTAAAATTCAAGAGGCAGAACAGTTTGACAGGACAGTTATTTTACAACATTCTGGGAAAATATGAACATGTTCATATTAACCTCTAGAAGGTTGCACTAGAAACTGGTAGCAATGGTGACCTCTGAAAGGGGACCTGGTTAACTGTGTGACAAGAACTAAAGGGAAACTTCAGAACTTTGGGAATTTTGCAAACTTTCTCATGGGTCAGTAAATACATTGAATGAAAGGTTAGCATGAGGGAGGGGCACCTGGGAGGCTCGGTAAGCATCTGACTTCAGCTCAGGTCATGATCTCACGGTCCATGGGTTAGAGTCCCGTGTCAGGCTCTATGCTAACAGCCCAGAACCTGGAGCCTGCTTCAGATTCTGTGTCTCCCTCCCTCTCTGCCCCTCCCCTGCTCACGCTCTGTCTCTCTCTCAAAAATAAATAAACATTAAAAAAAAAGTTAGCAAGAGGAAGGAATAAATTACAACCCAATGGAATACCAAATTAATATTTCCAATCCAAAATTACATCCCAAGCCCCAGACATGTCTATCTGACTGGCTATGGGGTTATCTCCACTTGGAAGGAATTCATCAAGCTCAACATAACCCAAACCAAAATCACCACTTCCATTTATCCTTCAAATTTTGGCTTCAATGTCACTTGTTCAGAGACCTCCCTGGACTGCTCTGTGTGCCCTATCACCTGGGACTGTGTGGTTCCTTCTTACTCTCCCTAGACTGTACATTTTGTATAGCATCAGCCATGACCAATCTGTTAACCCCTGCATCCTCACTGCCTAACACAGAATCTGGCTGAAGGAATATACGTGATTTAATAAAGACAGTCTTTCAGAAATCACTCTTAGATTTTATGAATAAGGTATAGCTACTATTTCTGTAATGTCAATTATTTTACAGAATTCAAAGTATAAGAGTAGTTGAGAAGGGATGTGATTTAACATACAAGGAATAGATTTCTATTTAATATGGCTGATGAAGAAGAAATTTCCCTTCTTAAGCTAAATCATAAACAGTTGACTAATAGACTTTTGAAAGGAAGGAAGGAAGGAAGGAAGGAAGGAAGGAAGGAAGGGAGGGAGGGAGGGACGGGTGGAGGCAGGGAAGGAGGGAGGGAAGGAGGGAGGAAAGGACGGAGGGAAGGAGGGAAATACACCCCAAAACTGAAGTGGCAAAACACTATGAAAGGGCTTTTGAATAAGCATAACTAAAACATTCAAATTGATTTTATAGAGAGGAGGAGAGACAGGAAACCAGAAAGCAAAAAAAAAAACCCCAGGTGATTGTAAGAGCCACATTGCATTTCTAGATAAGAAAAAATACAAATATTAAGGGGCGATTGGGTGGCCCAGTCGGTTAAGTGTCCAACTTCAGCCCAGGTCATGATCTCATGGCTCCTGAGTTAAAGTCCCTTTTAGGCTCTGTGCTGACTGACAGCTCAGAGCCTGGAGCCTACTTCGGATTCTGTGTCTCCCACTCTCTTTGCCTCTCCCCCATTCTCATTCTCTCTCTCTCTCTCTCTCCTTCAAAAATAAATAAATATTAAAAAAAAGAATTAAAAAAATAATAAATAACTTAAATCTCATTGAGTGAACCTTAAATGCAATGATGGTTGTAAATATGCTATTCAAGAGGCACATATACAAACATTATTATATTATTATTAATAATATTATTATTATAATCAATTTTACTGTTAATAAGTAGTTTCAAGGTACTCTTGATTAAGTTACTCACTTTTCTCTAGATCTTCTATAGAGCTAATGTCTTTGTAACACTTTTTGATTTTGCATTTCAGAAGATCATGTGTTTTGTCTAATTTCAGTATAAATTTTGACCCACTTAAGTGAATTTTTAGAGAATATTCTAAAACGGCTATCAGGATTTCTGTTCCCAGAGTAGTTCATTGCATTTGAAGGACAGTCACGAGTTTATGACAAGGAGCGAGGGAGAGAGCATCAGGCTGGCTTCATAGACACAAGAGAGCATGTGTAGAAGCAGGTGGAAAGGAACAGAGAAGCAATGCCAACTTTTTATTTTTTTGAAATGCAATATTAATGCACAAAATTTTCAGCCAAGTCAGTTTTCCGAATTCAAACACATGTAAGTTACTGTCCATGGTCACCGTGCATTAGCTGATTAAAGTCTCTGAAGAGCGTTGCACTAAGGGCGTGTGTGTAATTTCAACTTAACGTTCTATAAAGTAATTGACCATGAGCCCTATTTTTATTTTTCTTGCTGCCAAATACTCGGTTCACATCTACACAGGCCCACTTTAGAAAATTCTAGTTTAAAGTTTCTTTCTGTAGCTGCTGACACCCTCTCTCTACGCCTCTATGCCTCTATGCCTTAGTCTGATACCCACATTTTGCTTCTTCTGCCCTTTGGCCTCTGGGCACGGGGAGGAACTTGCCTTAGTGGTGACCCAAAGTGTGTACCTCAGGGCAACATGTCACCCTCTGAGCCAGGCTTCTGGTTTTAGATAGTGTTCTGACCAGACCTAAGCCCAAAGGCTGCTTAGGCATGGATGAGAGGCCACTTGTCACATGAGGCATCTGCCTTTGGTCTGTAAGTGCCTGGAGGTTTATAGGCTTATAGCAGCTTCTCAGGGAAGCGGATGAAAGGCAACCCCAGGATGTTGCCTGCCTGGACTCCTAGGGTGATAGCTAAAAAATAACACATATACGCAAAGGAAAGGGACTTTCGGGTCAGGTGTCCTGGGTTCTAGCCTCCACTGGACCAAACACCAGACTAGCAAGTTTACCCCCCACCAGTGTTAAGTTCCCTTCCTGTGAGATGGAGTGCTATCTCACAGAGTTTTTGCGAGGTGTTGAGATAATGTAAGTAGAGTTTCTGGAAGATTGTTGGTTTTCAATAAGTAATAGCTATGACTGATTTTTCTAATTATATACACACACACATTTAGGATTTCACATAAAATGATTATTTATTGCCACATAGGAGTATGCCAGAAAGTTAGCAGCTTAAGGTAATATTCATTTATTATTCAGAGCTCCTGTGGGGCAGGAGTCAGCCCAACTGGGTCATCTGCAATCAAGGCGTTGGCTAGGCTAGGGTCTAATTTGAAGGCTCATTTCTAAGGCTCCTGTGGTTAGTGGAAGGATTCAGTTCTCTGATGTCTGTCATTTGGAAGCTGCCCTAGGTATCTTGTTATGTGGGCCTCGCCATGAAGCAACCTACATCATTAAAGCCAATAAGGGAAAGAGGCAACAGACAAGAGTTTTCTAGCGAGACAGAAGAGACAAGGTCGACGCAAACTAATCATGAAAGTGGCATCTCATGACCTTTGTCATATTCTCAGGTTAGAAGCAAGTCACAGGTCCAACCCACACTCAAGGGAGGGGACATACACGGTCTGAATACCAGGAAAAGGAGAACCATCTTGGATTTGGTCTGTCACAAACAGGGTCAAATCACACAGGCTGGGGTTTAGTTGTATTCACCCCCTTTCTTTTTGGTTGTACTTCTCCCCACCCCAACCCCTTTCCCTTTCCATCCCTTTCTATCTACATCATCTGGCATTTCTACTCTTGGGTAATCCATCTTAATAACCTGGTTTGCATAATATCATATTTTCTCCAGATACAGATATAGACAGATAGACTGATTGACTAAGATAGATAGGTAGATAGATAGATAGATAGATAGATAGATAGAGGTATAGATGCATAGACACATATATATGTACATGTATGCATATGTGTTTATATATATTTTTCATTTAAAAAAATGTGACCACATCACATCCATCTATTTATATCCTGATTTTCCCACACAGAAATAGGCCATGGAAGTTTCTCCAAGGCCAAAGATACAGTACTAAGCTACACAATAGGCTGTGATATTCACAACACCTAGCCTTCCACTACTAATAAGAATTCACTCAGTTTCCACTTTTTTGGCACCAAAAACAATGATGCAATAAATATCCTTGTGCATGTATCCTTATGTACTGAGGCATTTGTTTTTCTGGGATAGTTTCCCATAGTTGGATGTCTGGGTCAAAGGATATTTTCAATTTAATAGATATTGCCAGATTGCTTTCCAAAAAAGCTATATTGAAGCACATTTCCACCAGCAATATATTAAAGTGCCCCTTTCCTCTGTATCCCTGCCAGCAATAGGTGTTACTGCTCTGTTCGGTGCTTGCCAATCTGATGGGCATAAAGGATATCTCATTAGTTTAATTTGCATTTGCTGACGATTGGTGAGGTTGAACGTCTTCCTGTTTGTTGGCCATTTGGAGCTGCCTCTTTTTGTGCTGCTTCTACATAGTCTTTGCTAATCTTTCTGTTGGGATGTTTGAAAGGGCTATTTATAGAAAATGGATGTTAATTCCTATCACTTGCATTAATTTTTTTTTTCTCCAAAGTGATCATTGTCTTGTATTTGCTTTACATATGGAATCTTTTTCCATACAAAGGTTTTCTAATTTTGTATTAGAAACATACAGGTTTGTTTTGTCCTATTCCTAAAAAATACATGAAGTGTCCTAAATATTCATTCCCTTTTTTTATCTAATTTTTTTAATGTTTATTTATTTTTGAGAGAGAGAGATAGAGAATCCCAAGCAGGCCCCTCACTGTCAGCACGGAACTGGAAGTAGGGTTCAATCTCACCAACTGTGAGATCATGACCTGAGCCAAAATCAAGAGTTGGTCGCTTAAGCAACTGAGGCACTCAGCTGCCCCTGGAAGAAAATGTTACTTCTTCGTTATATGTGTATAATACTTCATGAAATCTGTTAGTTAAGAATTTATTTAGGTTTCTGCGTCTATATTCATAAATAATAGGCTTGATTTGCTTTATGCACTCTTCATTGACTTTGCAAAAAGAGCTTTACTGACATATAATTTACAACTATAAAATTCACCCAGTTTAAGTATACTATTCAATGACCTTTAGTAAATTTACATAGTTGTCAGCCATCACCACAATCCAGTTTTAGAGCATTTCCATGGCCTCAAGAAGAACCCCATGTGCAATCAATTCTGGTTCCCATGCCCAATCCCAGGCAACCACTGCTTCCTTCTGCTTTGTCTGTAGAATTGTTTTGTGTGAACATTTTATAGAAATAAATCACGCAATACGTGGTCTCTGTGTCTAACTTGGCTTAATGTGTTTGAGATTCATGCATTTTGCAGCATGCTTCACTGTTTGATTCATTTTGATGACTGAATTTGTTTTCTTTATACAATGTATAATTTGAATTTTGGAATTAAAGTTTAGAAAACTTCCTAAAATGATTTGCGAAAATGTTTAATATCTGTGGTGGCATGTAATTGTCTTATGAAACCGAAATTATCTTTTCCTTAAAGAGGAGGTAGAATTAACTGTGAACCCACTGGTGCCTTTTTCAGTATCAGATATGGAACTGTTTTTACATCCTTTGTTTGTATTAACTGATCAATTCGAATTTCTACTTCATCTTGGATCAGTTTTAGTAATTTATATTTTGCTAGTAAATAGTCCATTTTTTTCCTAGGATTTCAAATGCTTGGCATGTATTCTCGAATATCTCTCCTTTAGCGATATATTTATAATCATAGGTCTTTTCTAATCCTTGGTCTTGTATTTTATCTTTTCTCTGTTCTACTCCTTACTCTCCTCCCCCTGTGCCTTCTCCTCCTTCTTCTTTGAAGTCTTTAATCAGGTCTATGTCATATTTTATGGTCTTTTAAAGTAATATCTTTTCATTCCTATAACCTTTTTGCTATTTTTGGTATTAATTTTCTCTAATTTCAGGTTTTCATTTTTTCAATTCTTCCTTCCTCATCTCTTTTGTTTTGCTTCTTGTTGCTTTGCTGGTGTTCTTTTTCTAAAATCACGAGAGGAATAATATCATCTATTTTAGTTTACATTACTTTTATTTATAAATAGAAAAAAATGTAGATTATACATTCTGCAAAAAAAAAAATTGTTTTTGTTTGGTTAAATACTCTTTTCATTGCTTTCTTAACAGTTTGTATTTTCAGGTTTGCGGTCCTCTCTGATTCCAGGAATATCTATTAGCTTACCCCTCAGAGTCCAAGTAGGTGAGCTAATTCTGCCAATCTTCTTAATATTAGTTAATTTTACTGAATTGCATGCAGGGTATATGGGCTATACAACCTTTTTTTTTTTTGTAATTAGGTTCAGATCAATTTATAGGAATGTTCTGTGGACTTATAAAAATTTATATTATTTCTTTCAGGAATATATGGGTCTATACTATTAAATAAAATTATTGGGTCACTCAATTCCTTCATGTCTGCATTTATTTTTCCCATAGATCCATATAATTTCAAAATAAGTGTATTGAAATCTACCATGTTAAATGCTTACTACATTCCTCTTGATTTTCAAATGGATTTATATATTTAGTTATTATGTTATTTAATGCATACGACTTTGTGATAGTATTATCTTCTGTATCAGTTGCATCTATTGTCATTATATTGTGTCCCTCTGTTTGGTACTTTTAATCTTAGAGTCACCTTGATTACTTGATTGAAGTAATATTGTCATCTCTACTGTTTGTACTCATTTGCTTAATGTCTCATTTAAAAACAAACACATGGGGGCGCCTGGGTGGCTCAGTCGTTAAGTGCCCAATTTCGGCTCAGGTCATGATCTCACGGTCCGTGGGTTCGAGCCCTGCATCGGGCTCTGTGCTGACAGCTCAGAGCCTGGAGCCTGTTTCAGATTCTGTGTCTCCTTCTCTCTCTGACCCTCCCCTGTTCATGCTCTCTGTCTCAAAAATAAATAAATGTTAAAAAAATAAATATAAATAAATAAATAAATAAATAAATAAAACCAAAAACACGTTAGTTTTTTCAGTTCTACTCATTTGCTCTTATGTCTTTTATTTAAAAAAAAAATGTTAAAGTTTACTTAATAAATAGCATATTTTAACCCACACTTAACTCTGTCAATCTCTTGTTTTTAATGGAAAAATTTCATCAATTCTCAATACATATATTATTTTATTTCTTCCATTTCTATATCTACTATGTAAAGCCTTTAGTGATTTCTTTTTTTGTTTTTACCTTTCCACTTTTTTTTCCACCACCAGTTTGATTAAGTTTCTGTTCATTTTATTTTTTATTTTTTAAATTTGTAAGTTCTACTATGCTTTCCCATATTCTGGCTGATCACTTTCCCTTTCCAGAGACTCATAATCAGATTCTACTTACTAATATTTTATGAACTCTTTTTCAGACCAAATATTCTACTAACCTCCATTTCCTTGCCCTTCTATGAGATGAAATCTCAGAATACCTTTACTCTCCACTTGTCCTTTCTTTCTTGCCACTGAGTAACCCCTACCCATATGATATCTTTAGAATGCTTCTTCCTCTCTCTCCCCAGTTACCACCCAAGTTCAGTTTCACAGAGCTAACTATGTTCAGATGTAAGCAACAGTCATTTTTCCTTCCAGATGCTCTTTTTATTGTAATAACCCATGTTGGTGCTCTGTTAACAACTTTTCAGAGAGTCTGTCATTATCTATTTAGATATATGTGCATAAACCAAGATCCATTCCTTTCCACATGTTGTCCTCTTCCTCCACTTCTCCTTCCTTGAGATCTTCATTCAGATGGGTCTGTGTGTTGGAGTTGCTTTTTGAGAAGTTTTCTCTGATAGAATAAGGGAGTGACCTACTCTCTGAACCCTGATGTCTTTGCAATGGTATTCCTTTTAGTCCTGACAGATAGATCATAACTTGACTAGGTATGGGATAACTAAGTTGTAACCCTTTGTCTCAGCAGCTTTCAAATGTTATTCTGCCATCATCTAGCCTCCAGCTTTACAGACCATAAGAGCAATGGCAGTTTGATTCTTTTTCCGTGTTTAGGTACTGTGATGGACTAAACTGTATCCCCAAAATTCACATGTCAGAACCCCAACACCCCTGTGACTGTATTTGGAGTTAAGTTCTTGAAAGGGTAATTAAAGTTAAATGAGGTCATAAGGGTGGTGCTATAGTCTTATGGCACTGGTGTTCTTATAAAATGAGGAGAGACCAGAGATCTCTTTTTCTCTCTTCATGTACACACAGAGGAAAGGCCATACGAGGGCACAGGAGAAAGGCTTTATCCGAAATCAATTTTGCTGGCATTTTGATCTTGGATCCAGCCTCTAAATCTATAAGAAAATGAAAGTCTATTGTTTAAGCCACCCAGTCTGTGGTGTTCTGTTATGACAGCTTGAACAGGCTAATACTGGTACATTTTTCTTCTTACCAGGAAGTTTGTGAGAATTCTCTTTAGCATTGGAGCTCTACAGTTTTATCAGGAGATTTAAGTGTGTGTCTTTTCCTTTTTTTTTAAATGTTTATTTTATTTATTTTGAGAGAGAGCTCAAGCAGGGGAGGGGCAGTGAGAGAGCACGAGAGAGAATCCCAAGTGCAGAGCCCAATGTGGGGCTCGATCTCACAAATAGTGAGATCATGACCTGAACCGAAATCAAGAATCAGAGGCTTAATCCACTGAGCCACCCAGGTGCCCTGGTGAGTATCTTTTCTCATCAACTCTACTGGAACTTGTATCATTTTTAATTGAACAGACATCCCCACCCACCCACCTCAGGGAAATTTTATATGCTTATTGGCCAATTATTGTCTTTTTCCCATTTTTTTAATCTCCTGAAATCATTTTATTTACATTTATGGTCTAAGAGTTTTGTTTTCCAATTCTCTTATCTGTTCTCTCATATTTTCCATTTCTATGATTTGAGACGTTTCTTCTAACGAGTTATTTAGGTTATGGCTTTGGGTCTTAGCAATGACTACCTGACTGTCCTCCCAATTAATCTACTTACTGATTTTTGAATACTGTACCAGAATCTCATTTATCATTTTTCATTCAAGAAATTCAAATTTAACTGCCAATTTTCTGCCTCCATTAAAAAGTCCACTTCTATCCAGTTGACATCAAAGTACTCCTATAATCTTCACTCAAAAATTAATGAAAAACGATTGAATGAATTCATGACGTACTTACTATGGTCCAGGAAATTTTTAGGCAGGCACAGGGCACTTAGTTACAAAAGCTAACTTAATTATTACCCTCATAGAGCTTATAGTCTAGTCGTATAGACAGGTGCCATACAGACCCATTCATAAATATATGAAAACAAAATTTAAGGCATGCCATAAGAGAAAATAAAAGAGCACCACAAGAGAAAACAACAGGTCAGGGTGGAGATAAATGGTGTATAGTCAGGAAGGCTTCTCTGAGAAGTGAAATATAAGCTGAAAATGAAGGACAAGTTGACCAGTTCAAGATATCAGTGGGACATTGTTCCAGACAGAAGAAAAAGTTTACAAAGAGGGAAGTCTATTCAGGGCATTGGAAGAAGGTCAGCACAGTGGGAGCAAGCTGGGCTTTGGAGGTCTTGTCAGAATGCAGTCTTCTTTGTAAGAGCAATGAAAAGCCATTGTCGTGTACTAAGAAGAAAGTAAAATGATCCAACATTCATGTAAAAAGGATGATTCTGGATGCTGTTTGAAGAATAGATTGGGAGTGGGTGGGTCATGGGTGTTTGTAAGGAAGCAGAAGATGTCATTTAAACTAGGGGTCAACAAACTTCTATAAAGGACCGGATAGTAACTATTTTAGGCTTTGCAGTCTATTTGGCCTCTGTTGTGACTAACTTACTATTGCAGCATGTAAACACCCATAGACAATACATAAATTAATGCACGTGGCTATATTCCCCCCAAAATATCTGATTCATAAGTACAGGTAGCGGGTTGGACTTGGCCTGTGAGCTGTAGTTTGCTGACCCCCTACTCTAAGCATTTAGAGATCCCTCTTTCGCTCACACCAAAAGAACATCACTGAGATCCTGATCTCAAAGTTCTGTATTGTATCCTTTAGTCTGATCCTGACGACTGGCATATGCAAGGTTCTCAGTAAATATTTGTTGACAGAATAAGCAATGTAGAGGACCATGCTATTTAAACTTGTCTAACAAGGAAAAAAAATTGATAATTCATACTCTTGGCTTGGTGTCACTTAGCCAGTTGTCTACCCATAGCAAAGCTCATTGTGGAGTGACTAAGTAAGCAATACTGTTCAATTAATTAATGGGGAAGATATTTCAAGTTTGTCTTGACTTGTATTCCTCTCTGATAACCCATTTTTTCTTATTAATGGAGACCCTACATATAATAGATTTCATCCCTTCTGATTTTGAAATATTTTACAGTCTCCTTTTGGTATTTGCATATAGTTAAATAGACTCACGTTCCTTTATTTATTCTCTATTTGATACGTAAGATGTGTGTAATTATTATACTAAATAACATGATATTTGGATGTTGGATACAGGAAAGCACATAGATCTAAGCAATATCCCCAACACTGAAATGTTGGTAGGGAGTGAAAAAAATTGGTGTATTTTTTATTACTAATGAGTAGGAGGTATGTGTGTCTACATGCCAAGACCCCATAAACAGAATAAATTAACAGATAGAAACTTAAGCTTGAATAACTCTGAATTAGGGATGATTTGAGCATTAATAGGTCTATTACCTCCTTTTCCTGAAAGAAAAGTCATCTTTGTGCTTATTATAGGATGCCAGCTGTGATAGTGATGGGTGTTTGCTAATCTGAAAAGGGGACTGGAAAAGGTATTGCAATGTTTAGAAAAGCTTAATTTATGTAAAGCTTTCCCAAAGTTTCGTCTTTTTTAGCTCAGCTTAAGATGTCATAGAGGAGACACCACATGGTCAGTAAAAACTCCTAGGAATCTGCCAACCAGACTGTTTTTTGTCCTCATACATTCCCTGAGAGTAGTCACCTTCTGTCCAATAAATACATAAATTTTCCATATATGTGTTTATATTTATTGCAAATATTTTCTCAGTTTGTCATTTACATTTTAATTATTTATGAAGATTTCAATACACAAAACCTTTCATTGTGTTCAATGATATACCCTATCTACTTAGTTTTACTATGTGTTTCAAATTGTACTAAGTTATTAGCACATGCTATTTTATTTAATCTGTAAATCACTTGTAAAGTACAAGTGCAATATTGCAATTTTTTTTTCTGGATGAGGAAACAGAGGCAGAGAGTTTCAGTGTCTTCTCCAAGGTCACATATCAATTAGCAAGTGGCAGAGATGGTCTCTAAAAGCCAGATAATTTGACTCCAGAGCCCATGTTTTTATATTATTTTCTATATTTTCTTTGAGGTTTTTGCCTCAAAAGGCCCGACCCACTTTAACATTAGATAATTTCCCTTTTCTTAACACTTCTCTGTTTGCTTAACTCTCCACTTCTTTTCCTCTCTCTTTTCCTCCTCCCCCAAGCCTTTCCCTTCCTTTGGCCTTCTTCCCCAACTCCTACATTCTCTTTATTTCATCTGGAATTTACATTGAGTGATGGTGTAGGGTAAGAATGCAAGTTATTTCTTCAAATAGTTAAACAATTACTCCTATAGTACTTATTAAATATTCTGGCATTTTGTCAATGACTTCTTGATTTTTTTTTTTTTTTTAAGTGAGCTCTACGCCGGACGTGGGCCTTGAACTCACAACTCTGAGATCAAGAGTCACACGTTCTGCCAACTGAGGCAACCAGGTGCCCCACCAATGATTTAAAATGCCGTCTTTATCATGTGGGAAATAGACAGACTTGATGTGGATTTTATTTCCTTGTTCTGTCCACTGCTTGTCCCCCGATTGTTACCTTAATACCACACGGTTTAGATGTTTTAATTCTGTAATGTTTTATTACAGATTCTTTATCACAATCAAAAATATTAACTTCAAAAAATTGACTATCATGCTCATATGGTCTGCCATATACATGTTTTCTTGGTTAATTCTTTCCCTGTATTTACCAGTTTTCAAGTAATGAGTTGATTCCCTTACACTCCAAAGGGAATGTTGGGGGATTTGGGGGGGACTATCATTATAAACTAACGGATTTTAAAATATGGGTGTGCTCTAATCCATCTTTGGACAGTGTCTTTAAGTTTTATCCTAGATTATTTTAAACCAAACCTGAAGAGTCTTCAGTCACTTGCACATGTTCTATGATCCAGACTCACTTTCCACATTTCTTTCCCTAAATCAGGAATCAGCCATATCTTCAAGGATCTTTGGTTAATTTTGTTGTTAAGTAGTTCACAATCTGTGCACGAGCAGCCCTCAGCTGGTCATGGTTTCTAGGTTTTTACTTTGGGCGAAGAAAATGTATCATGAGTTCATACTGATATTCCCATCCCAATGTAACATCATTGCTTTTGGCATTTCTTATTTGCTTTTAGATTTGGCCTCTTCCCTCATGCTGAAAATCTTTGTGAGCATCATCATTTACTTGGTTTATGTCCATACACACACACATTTTGAGCTTTAATGTAATTTGGCCCAAAAATACATGCACTAATATGGTGTTAAGGACAAACCAGCAAAGCAAGGTGTATTAGAGAAGTAGAACTTCCATTTGTTTCTGCCTCCCCCTATAGAATAGAATGTTACAAAATATGGTTTTATTTCCATTTTTAAATATCCATCCATCCATCCATAGAAACTTTCCCCTGACTTGGTTAAATATTGACACACTATATAAAAATTTCTTCTCCCTTTTTGTTGTTGTTGTTGTTGTTGTTGTTTCAGTCTTTTACTACGACAAAATGCTGTAATAAACACCTTTGTGAATGTGCATTTTTCTACTTTTGCAATGTATCATTTTTAAAAACTTCTAGAACAGAGATTGCTGGGTAAAATAGTATGTGTATATATAATATGTATATGTAATTTTGCTAGAAATTACCACCAAATTTGTTGTGCAATTTTACATTCCCATTGGGAATCTATGACAGTGACTGTATCTTTCCAGTCACTGTCTCAACAGTAGTGTATTTCTCAAACTCTTAGATTTTGGCAATCTGAAAGGTGAGCAATACTATTTCAGTATAGTTTTAAATTTTTATACTTCTTACTAGAAGTGACATTGAACGTCTTTTCATATGTTAAGGACCATCCTGTAAATTGATGATTTTATGTATTTTTCCCAGAGGGGGGAGAGAGAGAGAGAATCTGAAGCAGGCTCCACACCATCAGTGCAGAGCCCGATGTGGGGCTAGAACTCATGAACTGTGAGATCATGACCTGAGAGAAAGTTAGATGTTCAAACTGACTAAGCCACCCAGGTACCCCTGTCTATGGTTTTTTTTTTTATTATATTTAGAAACTCTTTTATTATTAACATTACTAACTCACTGTAATTTGCAAGTAAGTTGCAAACCCAATGGTACTTGCAAAAATTATATTTTATATAGTTTTACATAATCTACAAATTTATGTATGATCTATCATTTTATATTATATAAAAGTATAGTTTTCCCCTATTGATTATAAATTTTTAAGTTATTGTTAGGTAAATTATCCCTTTTTCTGGATTATAAAATAATTAATCTATATTTTCTTTCAGTATTTGTAAGGTTTTATTTTTCACATTTAAATCTATGATTCATATTGATCTTTTTTGGTATGTGGTATGAGGAAACCAATTTAAAATTTTTCACTTGGGTATTCATATACTCCATTTCTGTTCATCGAAAAGTTCATCTCTCCCCCATCGGTATGAGATGTTATAATGTTATATATTACATTTTCATTTTGTAAATAAGTCTATTTCTGGCTCTGTTCACAATGCTCTCAATTATAGACTCTTTGCAAATTTTTTTGGTTCTTGCAAATGAACTTTATAATTAACTTGTCTGGCTCCCGGAAAAAAATGTGATTATTTGTTATTTGGGGTCTCGTTATATTTACATATTAACTTACAAGTAGTATACTTTTAATGATGTTGAATGTTCCTTCCAAGAACATGGTATGTCTTTCAATTTGTTCAAATTTACTTTTATGTCTTTCAGAGTATTTTGTAATTTTCCTCACAAAATTCTTGCACAATTTTTCTTAACTTTTAGTTGTTGCTGTTTAGTTTTAGTTTTGGTTTTGGTTTTGCTATTATAAGTAGAGTCTACTCTTTCAATATATCTTCCAGATAGTTTTTTTGTATGTTTGAAGTTTCCAGCTTTTGTGTGTAGATATTACAAGCTGCAAATGTATTTAATTTTACTTAATTTTTATAGTAGGGCTTCCACAGATTTTTGGCAGGGGGGCTGGGGGGTACTGCTTTCCAGATAATCATTTCATCATTCAACAAAAATAATTCTACTTCTTCCTTTTTCATTCTTAAGGCTTTAGTTACATTCCTGTTTAATTCCACTGCTGATGCCTCCAACACAATGATGAATAGTTCTGACCATAGCGTGCTCATTTACATTGTGT
Source organism: Panthera tigris (assembly GCF_018350195.1). Lineage (NCBI taxonomy): Eukaryota > Metazoa > Chordata > Mammalia > Carnivora > Felidae > Panthera > Panthera tigris. Next base: position 8,212,500 of record NC_056665.1, on the reverse strand, counting down.
TCCGCTTTTTTTTTTTAATTTTTTTTTAATGTTTTTATTTTTGAAGGGGAGAGAGAGACAGCATGAGCGGGGGAGGAGCAGAGAGAGAGGGAGACACAGATTTCAAAGCAGGCTCCAGGCTCTGAGCCGTCAGCACAGAGCCCGATGCGGGGCTCGAACCCACAAACTGTGAGACCATGACCTGAGCCAAAGTCAGACGCTCAACTGACTGAGCCACCCAGGCGCCCCCATTGTGTTCCACTTTTAATGGGACATTTTGTTATGTCTTCATATTGTCACATATATATAAATACACACACAAGCTGTTGCTTTAAAAAATCTTCATTGAAATATAATTTATATATAGTAAAAGTTATCTATATAAAGTACAGAAATCAGTGATTTTAGTGTATTTACAGAATTGTGCCACTATCCAAACTTACCTAAGTTTGGAACATTTTCATCATCCCAAAAACTCATAACCACTAGCAGCCACTCCCCCTTACCCCTCCTGAAAACTAGAAATCTACTTTCAGTCTCTATAGACTTGCCTCCTCCTAAAGACATTTCATATAAATGGAATAAACAACACATGGTCTTTTGTCCCTGGCTTCTTTCACTTATGTAAGGTTTTCAACATCCACCCATGTTCTCACCCATCAGCACTTCAATATTGCTTTGTCGTTACCTACCAATATTCCACTGTGTGAATGGACCACAGTGATTTATCAATCCATCCAGTTAATGGACATTTGGAGTATTTTCACTTTTTGACTATCACAAACAATGCTACTAAGAACCTTCACAGGCAAGTTTATTTAGACATGTCTTCAATTCTCTTGGGTACCTACCTAGGAGTTTTGGAATTGTGGATCATATGGTAACTCTGCTTCACTTTTTGAGAAACCGTCAAACTATTTTTTTTAATTACTTAAAAAAACTTTTTTTAACATCTGTTTATTTTTGAGAGACACAGTATGAGTGGGGGAGGGGCAGAGAAAGAGAGAGACACAGAATCGGAAGCAGGCTCCAAGCGCTGAGCTGTCAGCACAGAGCCTGATGCGGGGCTCAAACTCATGGACCGCGAAACCATGACCTGAGCCGAAGTCAGACGCTTAACCGACTGAGCCACCCAGGCACCCCCAAACTGTTTTTCAAAGTGGCTGTACCATTTTACATTCCTATCAGCTATGTATAAAGGTTACAGTTCCTCCACATCCTTGTGAACACGAGTTACCATCTATCTTTTCGGTTATAGCCATCTCAGTGGAGTTCAAGTGATATCACATTGGAGTTTTGATATGCATTTCCCTAAAGGTTAATTATATCGAGCATCTTCACATGTGCTTTTTGACCACTTGATTATCTTCTTTAAAGAAATGTCTATTCAAAATCCTTTGTGCTCTTATCGTCCTTTTCTATTATTGAATTGTAAGAGTTCTTTACATATTCTAGATATCACTCTCTCACTAGACATATGATTTTGCAAATATTTTCTCTCATTATGTGGGTTGTTTATTTTTTTATTTTCTTGAGGGCATTCTTGGCAGCATACATTTTAAATCTTTATTAAGTCCAAATTATCTGTTTCTTCCTCTGTTCCTTGTGTTTTGGCGTCCTATCTAAGTAGGATTTGCATAATCCAAGGTCAGGGAGATTCACTTCTATTTTTTTTCTTCAAGGAGTTTTATAGTTTCAGTGCTTACTTTTACGTCCATGATCCAATTTTGAGTTAATTTTTGCGTGCGGTATAAAGAAGGGGTCCAGCTTATTTTCATACATCTGAATATCCAGTTATCCTAACATCATTTGTTGCAAAAACTATTCTTTCCCCCCACTGAACTGCCCTGACACCTTGTCAAAAGTCATTTGACTATACGTATAAGAGTTTATTTCTAGACTCTGAATTCTATTCTTTTGATTTATACATCTATTCTTAGGGCAATACCACATTGTTTTGATTGCTGAAGCTGTAACAAGTTTTGAGATCGGGAAGTTTGAGTGCTCTAACTTTGTTTTGTTTTTGTTTTTGTTTTTCAAGATTCTGTTGGTTATTCTGGCTCCCCTGCTCTTAATAAATAGTTTGAAAGCAGCCAGTGTCCCAAACTGTAACGTTTGTTTTATTAGAATGTTTAATTGTTTCATTCAATTTTATCAAGAGATTAATTATTAACTTTTTCTCATTCTATTATTTCTTATAACTCTCTGTAATTCTCCCCCATTTCCATCACTAAAACTTCAGATCAATGTTAAATAATAGTAATGATTGCATGAATCCTTGTACCATTACTGACTTCAATGAGAATTATTTTAAAGGCTCACTGTTAATGATGATGTTGGCTATTAATTTTATATAATGTTCTTGATCAAATTCTTCCTAGTTCATTAAGACCTTTTGATCAGAAGTGAATATGGGTTTTTTTCTCAAATTTCTGAATCTTCCTTTTCCTGTCTGTGCAGCAAGAGTATTGAGGCTAGAATGGATCACAGAGTCCAGTCAAATAAATGCTAACTCTGGGTTTAGACACCACTGGGTTTCTTTCCAGGTTTCCTGACCAGCTCTGGGATAATTGGATCTGTTAGCTAGCGTTTTCTCAATTCCTCGTTGACAAAAAACTCTGACTGATCATACATAGCTTGTAGTGTGTTAAGGATTAAAAATAATATCTGCAAAGTAGCTGACATGTAATAAACAGTCAAAAGACAGTGACTTTTATTCGTTTTGTGACTTCTAAGGTCTTTCTAGCTTTAAAATGCTCTGGAGTGCTCTGCATGTAACTGTTCACAAGACTCAATTACATCAGAAATAGGACAGCCAAGTAATTATATCTTAATTTAAAGGGAGTGGAAGTTTAAACTGAAAGTTGTTAAAAGGCAGACTAAATTTTCCCACGCAGATCATGGCACACAGGTCTGCCACCTAAGTACAAGAAAACTCAGCAATGGAACTGAGGTGTATTTTGGCATCCTATTCACACAACCTCACCTCAAAATGAGTTGACTGTGTCACAAAGATTCAGAGAGATCTTAAGAGATGAAAGGGATATGAGCAGGCAACTAATTTAATCTCAGACACAAAGCATCACCATTCATTCTGTGGCTTCATCATGGCATGGTTTATCATGCCATTTATCACACCCTTTCACTAATGCACCTTTTAAAGGTAATTAACAATCTTTTACCATGAATTTAATGACCTATGTATGTGTCTCAAATCTCTTGAGTCAAGCACTGTGTGATATTCGAACCAGTATTTGATTTCTAGTAAGCGTGGACGAGGGCACGTATACATCTGTAGTTGAATGGATAAAGGAATGGACAACCCAATAAAGTAATTAGCAAATTAATCAGCTGCTTTTGTGTTTTCCCCACTCCACTTCCGTTTATTAGGTCTAAACATATGGAAAAAAAGTAATCCGTGTGTAATCATGTAAATTGTACCCTAGGCATCACTGATGTTTCCCCGTAAGACCTACTCCATCACTGATATCATTTCTAAGCACCTCCTCTTAATGAATGAATGAATTAGTGACTTCAGCTAAGTCCGTCTGGTGCTGCTGTGCTAGGAGGGGTGTGCAAGCCTGAAACACTTAACATCCAAGTATATACGTTTAGGGTGGGTTCCATATTTTTTTTTCCTCTGGAATTTGCAGCTCACTAATCCATTTTGGACAACATGAGAGGATTGGTATGGAAGACACTTTTGGTGTTACAAGAGAAAGAATTATTGGAGACTTACTGCTCATTTTTCTTTTTTTTCCCCCCGGACACCTGAGTACCCTCAAATCCCACTGCAGGTTGTCCTAGGCACGTTTATCAGTACGTTTACAGAGCTGCTAATTAATTCTTTGTAATTGCATGGTATTTTCTGCCTCTGTTTCTCTCCGCTGTCCCAGCCTTGGAAACAATATGTTCCACCTCTGGAGACTGCCCTGGTAAAAGCCTATTAATAAATAATTAAGTTTGGAGACTCCTGCAGTGGTGAGTCATGACTGGAGAGCATGTGGAAGCCGTCTCCATGGTAACGTACCAACAGGAACTGAACTGCTCTATTTCTCTTTTCATAAGTGTAGAGCGAGTGGGGGCAAAAGCATAGATTAAAAAGAGATTTCGTTTTGTGTGGTTTTTTTCTTTTTAATTCTCTTTTCAAAAAATCTGTGATTGAATTTAGAACTCAAGAAAGGTTGTGTTTATGGCAAATGAAGCATGATCTGTAACTGGATGCAAAACCTCCCACTACCTCTCCCCCCACCCCACCCCCTGCTTGCCTGTTCTCTCCAGCATCCACAACTGGCTCACCCCAGTTCTACCATGCTGCACATCCTCCTCTGGTACTAAATGTCCACTGCTCACTCTGCCATGGGCTCCTGCCTCAAAGTTCACTCCCTTCTCTGTGTCCTTCCCCTCTTAGCCTGTCCTGTAGTTTAAACTAACATTCTGGCCATAGAAAGGACCTGGGTTTTGCAGTAAGGCAGGTCTGGCTTCTGATCTCAGCCTCTTCTATTCACTAACCATGTGACTTGGGAAAGTTATGGGACCTCTCTCCATCTGTTTCATTGCCCTTAAAATGGGAATAATAATTCCCTTGCAGGGTTGCAGTGAAGCTTAAAGGAAGTAGCACAAAGTAGGGGTAAGAGAACAGATGTGTGCGTCAGATCGTCTGGATTTGAAACTTCTCTTTGCCTCTTACTCACTTTCTGTTTTAGGGCACTTTACGTAATTTCTCTGTGTCTCAATTTCTTACCTGAAAACTTGAGTAAACAATCATCTACTTCTTAGATTTATTTGGAATGTTAATTTACAGGATGCATATAAAAGCCTTTGGTAAACAGTGGACCTATATATATATATATATGCTGTATATATATATATATAGTATATATACAGATAGATACACGTTGGAATTATTTTTTTAAGTGTATTTATTTATTCTGAAAGAAAGAGTGAGAGCAAGTGGGACAGGGGCAGAGAGAGAGGGGGAAAGAAAGAATCCCAAATAGGCTCCTCACTGTCAGCACAGAGCCCCATGCAGGGCTCCAACTCACAAACCGTGAGATCATGACCTGAGCCGAAGTCGGACACTTAATCGACTGAGTCACACAGGCTTCCCTACTTTATGATTATTAATTATAATTATAAGGGTGTTTGATAAATAAACTGTTAACTATTATGATGATGATGACATTTTGTGAGACAATGGAAACCTGATATAACAATCTAACAACACTTCCTGAATAGGTGGGGATCAGCAGCATGAATGCAACTTAACAGGAGTCACTGATTACTTGTGCCCTTGCCCAGACTGGCACTTAATTCTGCATCAGATAAAACCTTTGATTTTTCAGACCAAGTCTGAGCCTACTTCTCCATTACAGGATCACAGTCCAAGCCAATATTATCTCAGCATTGAGGTCATCTGTTCTGGATATACTCCATTCTCCTCTCTCCGATTTTCTACTCTGTGCTTCAGGAGTCTGACACCTGCAGTTCGCACCTCTTAAGCTTGTTTGCATTCAGGTGGCTTTCAGGCATATTAGGCCAAGAAGAACACAGTGAGAGTTACACATGTACACAATGGAACAGGGTGGGCTAGACGTGGAATCCAGAGGATTCACTGGGCTCTCTCTTGGCTCTCCCAAGCCCAATGTGGAAAATCATGACAACTCAGTATACACTAAGTAAGTGGCTTAGGTCCTTCAATCATGAAGTTATGGGTCATTCTAATAAGCAAAGAACCTTGGGCTGATGACAGAGGGTAAGGGGACATAATGAGTGGGACAAGAGGAAAGTTGTGACTACCTATAGTAGTGGTAACTATAAAAACTATGCATATTTTATGTTACTTGATCTTTTTCTACCTTTCCCTCTCCTGCCTTAAATAAACTACCCAAGAAGAGGCTACCATTAAAATGCAAGTTCCAGGTAGATGTGCGACTGAATTGACATCATCCTCTGACGATGTGGTGCTAATGTGACTTTTTCTCTACTCTGCTCTGGGGATAAGTGTTTCTTTACTTCATGAAAAGCAGGAATAAATGCTGAATGGCAAAAGGGTAGACTGGGCTTGTTACTCTTGACTTATTCTACATCACCAGGTCTCCAGGGCTGTGCTTTTTTTTTTCCTTGCCCTGCTCCACCCCCCGAGATAGCAGATTCCTGCAAACGCCTTGCTGCCAGCTTTGGGTTGGTTTTGGCCAAGGGGAGGCATCAGCAAGTGACTGAAGGGTGGGGAAGAACAATGGAGGGAACAGCGCCTGGGCTAGCTATCTCTGCCCTGCCACTTCCATTCCATAGTGTCTCTGGCCAACGCCATGCCCTTGTATGGCTCCAGTTTGGGCCAGCATGACTCCCGCTCCCACTGGGCTCCTGTGACAAGATTTCCTCCCTGCTTGCTCTTCAACCACAAGATTGTTGATGGTTCCCCACTGCTGTATCTCTGGCTGCTTCACGATCCCCATTTGTACCCTTAATCCTGACAGTTCCTCTGTAAGTCATCTCTTCATTGGCATCTTTTCATTTGAACCCAGTTCTTCTTCCTACCAGGGCTGTCACTCATGTGATATCCCACAGAAAAATGGCTCCCAGACACTGGTCATGTGTCAGTGCCTTCCATTTCGGTATGCCTACACATAGGATGCCCTCCATAAAGGTTTGTTAAACTCAAAGGAGACTTTGGAATTAGAGATATTTAGAATCACCTAGAAGGAGATGAGCCCCGAGCACGGACACAATCGGGGGCAACCATCACACCCATTTGTTATTAATATCTGTAGATAAGTACGGGGAATCTTGGCCTTTTTCAGCTCACGATGTCACCAATGACCATCATATTTTAAAAAATCAAACCTCTTACCCATGGTTCATTTATTGTTGAGAATTGTCGGAATTTTCTTCCCCAAATTGACTTGACATCTGCAGTACAACCATAGATAATGGTGAGTCGTGCCTTAGGAAGCCGACTTCGAGATAACTCAGGAGTAAGAAACAACTGCCTATGGATTTTGAAAAAGTCTTTAAACCAGAAATATTGCAAATCATGTCTGAAAAGCCACTGGAACCATAGGCCCCCCTAAGCAATGAGAATTGCCACCATACAACTCAGCTCCATCCTGGAATCAACACAGCAGGCTCTTCACAGGCAAATTCTCCACAGCACTGTTCTCTTGCCCCTTCTATGAGATATGAGCTTTGTGGCCACAGTTAATTTTCTGTTCTGCCCTCTAGACACCACTTCCCATTGTATTAGTATCTGCAAATCCTACAGGAGAGAACAACTCAAAAAAAAAAAAAAAAACACTCCTGTAAGATCCCCTGCTTTTTTTTTTTTTTTTTCCTTTCAATCTCCAAGAATATTTCATTTCCTGCATTGGGAAGCAACCTCTTGTCTCTTCCTGCCATCTGGACTTTTTAGTTTATCACTTAAGGTTTAGGAACTTATCAAGTCCCTGTGTTCTCTGCTGGGCAGTTTTAACCCAAGTACCCAAGTGATCCATTTCTTTATTCTACATGTCTGCAGTCCTGTCTAATGCATCCTCCTGCCTTGGCATTATCTGTGATCTTTGACATCTTCTACTGGCTTTCCATCCTTGCTTGCCACTGTGTATTTTATAAACATCTTGACTGATGGATTTCACTTAAAGTAATGTGGTTTTGCCCCAAATGAATGCTTAGAAGCAGCAGATGAAATTTTAGTTCTCTGAAATGCGATGGATGTAAATCTGATTAATTGTCTCACCGACTCTGGGAACATCCGGGGATCTCATTTCCTGCCTAAGTCGCTGGAGCTTTCACATTAACTTTTGGCAGGTAATATGGTTGGGCCCAGTCATTCATCTCCAATAAAGGCACTGAAAACACATCAGGTTGGAATTTTTGACAGGTAGATTGGGTTCTGCTTTCCAGTAAAGGAAATTTCAGGAACCAACACTTTAATTTTTTTACTCTTTCCTCTATCCCAGAAAGGTTTCCACATGTTAACATGGGGTATACAAGGAGTTCTTTTTCTTCTGTCATTACTCCACAAAAGAAGCAAGACCATGGAGTTCTTTCCTGGAAAATACACGATTTCAAGAAAGGAATTCCACACTAAGCCACCATATTTTGGTTTCCCTAAGGTTTACTGAGTTTATCTCAGTAACAGAGGTAGGCATTATGGGGGTTTTGTGATTCAAAGCAAGGGAAACAAATATTTATGTAAATATTTGTAGACTAATATTTGTAGCAGCTTTATGTATGCTAGCCAAAAACTGGAAACTTCCAAATACCCATCAGTGGGTGAATGTATAAACAAATTTTGGCTGTATCTATATAATGAGATACTACCCAGAATAAAAAAGAATTGCTTACTGATACACACAACAACATGGATGAATCTCACAGTAATTATGCTAAGTGAAAGCAACCAGACAAAAAAGGATACATACTGCACGGTTCCACTTATATAAAATTCTATAAAATGCAAATGAATCCATAGAATCTCAGAAAGCAGGTTGGTGGCTGCCTGCAGATGTAACTGGGGGACAGGAGTCAGATGGAGAAGGGAAGGTGGGAAGGATCACAAAGGAACACAAAGAAACTTTGGGGGCCAATGGATATACATTCATTAGCTTAAGTGTGGTAATATTTTCACAGGTATATACCTATGTCAAAACTTAGAAAATTGCATACATTGAAGAGATTGTTTATTGAATATGAATTAGTTCTTAATTAAAAATAAAAACAAGGGGCACCTGGGTGGCTCATTTGGTTAAGTGTCAGACCCTTGATTTTGGCTCAGGTCAGGATCTCACAGTTAGTGGAATCAAGCCCCATGTCAGGCTCCGTGCTGACAGCACAGAGCCTGCTTGGGATTCTCTCTCTCTCTCTCTCTCTCTCTCTCTCTCTCTGCTCCCCACCTCTGTCTCTCAAAAGAAAATAACAAACATTTAGAATAAATAAATAAGCAAAATAAAAACAAGGATCTGGAATCAGACTGCCTGGGTTCAAATCTTAGCTCCCATGTTCCTCAGCTGTGTGATGTTGGCAGTTTACCGATCTTTATATTGTTTCCTTAACTGCAAAAAGGGCAAAAGGTTAACCTATCTTACAGGGTTATCACGAACGTTCAACTCACTGAGCATGTAAGCACTTAAAGCGAAGTCCAACAAGTAGTAGGTACTCAATAATGTTCGTTTCGATCATGTTTATGGCACTGTATCTGGCAATCTATACACATCATCCCATTGGAGCCTCCCAGTAATCCTGTGAAGTACTCAGATTCATCACACAGAGCCAGAGACTGACGTACCATGTCACGGAGCTAACGACAAAGGTGTTATAACCTGCCTGTCTAACTCCAAACCCTTGGGCATCTCTCCAAGGAGCCACAAGTCCAGCCCAACACCCAAAACAGTCCTTTGAATACACTGTCTGCATATTTGCCATACCTTCGAGGATATGAAAGTGACTTGCTAAGGACTTCACACCTTGTCGCCCACCGTGGGGGCTGTGAATTTCTAGGTCATCTTGGCCAAAAGACTTTCTAGTCCTTGGTACCTGGCAAATCCAAATAAGCTCCCTGAAGGTTTCTCGGTGGGGACCCATCCTAACTTGGTGCCCTGTCTAAGATTTTTGTGTCTTCCACCAAATTTGGGGGTTTTTTTTCTTTCTTTTTTCTTTTACTCTTCTTTTATTTATTTATTTATTTATTTATTTATTTATTTATTTATAGAAATGTGCACTCAGATGAACAGAATTAGTGTGAAGCAAAGATCTGTAGGAACTAGGGAACGTAATTAGGGCCATTTCCCAGGCAACAGTCCACATATCCTCAGTCTTTATACTTATACTTATACTTTATACTTATACTTATACTTATACTTTATACTTATACTTATCTTTATACTTATCTGCCCCAGACCAGCTTGCAGGCAGGAGGTACTATGACAATGACAGGGGAAAGAGCACTGGACAAAGAAGGAGGGCAGACAGTGGTTTACTACCGCCATTTACTATCCTCCTGACCCTGGACAGGGCTCTATATTTCCCTGAGGCTCAGAAAGTTCTGTACAACAGCCATAGTAACCGTGCTTTGCATGGCACTTCCCAGATCCATACCGTATGCTTGCTCGCCTCATCGCTTCTGTTTCCTATAACAAGGTAAGTACTGTCGTGTTCATTACTGGATATGAAAGTTCAGAAAGGTTCAGTAATCCCTTTTAAAGGTAGTCAGTGGTGAAATAATGGTTAAGACCTTGCACACAAGGCCACCTACTTTACAAAACTGATGTGAGAATCAAGAAAGGTATCAAATGCAGAGAACGTTCTACAAAATTGCAAATCACTAGTTAATAAAAAGATTTGGGGGTCACTGAGATACAGCACCGAGACCACTGACCTTGGAAGAGGCCTTCCCATGTTCTGACGTTCTGTCGCCAAATAGTTGTGTGTTTTTGGACAAGTTCTTTAGCTTCTATGGGACTCAGCTTCCTCATATGTAGAATAAAATGGTTTTCCCCTCTGTGATCACTAACATCTAAATATTTTCTAAATAACCAAACTCTTTTCTTATGGACACTTGAACTGCCCTCATCCCATTAGTTTAGGTAGATTCCTTTCTAGAAATGGGTTGGAAAGGGGGAAAAACAAAAAAGAAAAGAAAAAAGGTGGACACAGGGAGAAAATTCAAAGGAAGAATCTTGGAAAACTTAGGTATATAATAGCCCACCATCATATTTTAAGATTTCATTTTCTCTTTTTCATACTGAATAAACTCAGTTACTGTGAGCACTCCCCACAAGCCTTAATGTCCAGAGAGAGACTTCACCAGTCCCACTGCTTTGCTCTGGATGTTCTCAAATTTCTTGAAGTGTGCTCTTTGGGGAAAAAAGGAAGATGTCTCGAAGGACAAGCTGATGTAGACGGTCTGCCCATCCCAAGCTAGACCCCAGGTTTCATCTGCAGAACTGTATTTTCTATAAGTAGAAAAACCCCAAATTCAAACCAGGGACTTTGTAGTTGAGGTTCTTCAATTAGCCCATTTATCTGCACTACTGAAATAATTTAGATGGTTTGCCAACCAATTCTTTCCAGAGTGCTTTCATCCCTAGCGTCAAGAGGTAGGGTCATGGGGTGGAATCCATAACTTCCTCAATTTCTTCAAAAGTGTTTTTTAAATACTTATTTACTTATTTTGAGAAAGAGAGTGAGAGAGAGAGAGCACATGCACATACGGGGGAGGGGCATAGAGACAGAATCCCAACCAGGCCCTGTGCTGTCGGCACAGAGCCTGACGCAAGGCTTGATCCTATAAACCATGAGATCATGACCTGAACTGAAATCAGGAGTCAGATGTTTAACTGACTGAGCTGCCCAGGTGCCCCAAAAAGCATTTTCATATTGTAGAATATCATTGTATCAGTATTATCCTGGAACTGGTATCCTCATCCAGCCCACAGGACAAATCCAGCCCCTTTGTAAGTAAAGTTTTATTGGGACACACTCATTTGTCTGCATGTTATCTATGACAACTTTTGCATTATGATGGCAGAGTTAAGCAGAGATGAGTAGCAGATTTTTGTATTATGATGGTGAAGTGGAGTAGCAGATGCAGAGACCAGGTGACCTGCAAACCTATCCTCTTGACCAACTTGGCCCTTTCCAGGAAAAGTTGCCAAACCCAGTCCTAGAGGATAGAAGGATCATTCTGATGGCCAACCTTAATGCAAATGCTAAAGGTTTAAAGGGTTGGCAAAATACAACTAGATTTATTCTTACTTCCTTCTGTAGTCCAGGAAACATTCTTCTTAAAAATCAAACTAAGAGAGTGAACTCCAAGTCTATAACTAAATCACCTTAACCCAGCAAAAATAGTGGACCACATCAGATTTCTGCAATATGACTCCCCCTTTCCAAGTGTTTTATGCCTCCGTGGTCATTAAATCCTTGCTGAAAGTCTATCAAGTTGGAATCACATAGACAAGAAGATATTGTTTATTTTATTCACCTCTTATAAATGAGCTCAACAAAGCAACAGCCCATGACATTCTTATAGCACTTAATGGGGGGGGGGCATTTGCACTAAGGGGCTTTCATTAATTGTTTTATCCAATTCTCATAACAATTTTATATGGTGAGAGTTATTATACCCATTAGGCAGATGAAGAAACTGGGAAGTCATGGCATTGCCCACAGGCTTGAGGCCGCTTCATACCTGCTCCCAAAACTCCTCTGTGGGGCAGAGGGAGATAAAAGTCCATCCAGAGTTACAGGGAGAGAAGAATAGCCTTACCGGCAGCCATCTGATAATGGCCTACAGGCCCCTATGGAAAAGAGCTCATAGCAGTGAGTTATTTACTGCATACCATCACCTTCATAGCCAGAAAGCATGAGCAACGGGCACTCTGGACTTCTTGGGAGAAGTCACTTTACCCTATGGGCCACACTCTTACATTCACCTTGAGGAGAAATTGGTCAGCAGGTTGGAGTACCCTGCATCCCTTAAGGTCCATGATCGTGTAACTGGAAAAACACAAAATTAATATTCTAATCAAACTGTTTTTGACATCAGTACACATGTAAGATAGCCAAGAGGCTACACAAGGGACAAAAATTGATCCAGGGGGTTGCAGAAGAGAGGAGACCAAGAGATACATTTCATGTTTGCAAAATGGCACGCCAAAGTAAAGAACAAATCCAAGTTCATTATGACATTCCCAGTATGGACAGTCTTTGAAGGGTGATTTTGAAAAACCAGGAAGCTGAACACCATTAAGTGGGATGCAAGTAAGGTGTTGATCATTTTAGAAACTTCTTTTAATGTCCTTGAGAAGGTAGAAATTAGTCCCTCTTGAAAGGCACCTCTAAACCCTGATGGAAAACCATAGGCTGACTAGAGATGAAGGGGGTCAATGAAGGAAGATTTTTGACCCTAAAGACATGTTCCTTGTCCTTAACATACGAGGAAGCAATGATACAGAAGATTGGCATGTGATGTGTTAAGAACTACAATGAGAGTGAGCTATAGCTAATACAAAGAACATTTCAGCGAAATATACAGAAATCATCAACTCCAAGATATCTTAATCTCAGTAAGGAAATACTCGTGCTGAAGCTTTATCCAGTGGTGCAGTGTTTAGCCTTAGGGGATGCATACCAAGTGATGTTCCATGCCTTCCTTAGGGAAAGAAAACAAGTATGGCCTTTCCATCTCTATATCCCCAAATGTGCCCTACTTCTTGTTTGGGGATCCTAAATATTTTTCGAATGGCTTATTTCTCCCCGAATGCACTATTTGCATTTTTTCAAACCATACTTTTTTCTTCTTATTTTCTTACCATGTTCCTAAACTCTCCAGGTTCACTCTGCTAACCAAATCAGCATCCTCGTCAAATTTAATTAATACACTATGTGCTTCCCCTTCCACATCATTAGGAAAGATGCTGAATAAGACAGGGTCCATGTCGCCGTCTTTCCAAAATGCTGTCATTTCTACTACCTTCTCTTTTTATGCAACCAGTCAGCTTTGAGCTACTACAATTGCTCACCTCCAAGCTGATTTAAATGCCCTGATAGGCTATCATTTTGTGAAATGCTCTGTGCAATGTGTTAATAAAGTCAAGACCAGGGACAGTTACTGTATCTGACTTGTCCTCTCATTTGCTAATTAAAGCCAATAATGAATTTGAAATTTGTCTGGCAAGATTTCATTCATTATTAGTGCTACAATTAGGTTTATATTTCTTGTTCTTCTCATTTAGATGTTTACACACACACACACACACACACAGAGAGAGAGACAGAGAGAGAGAGAGAGAGAGAGAAACACTCTTTTTTTAACCTAGACTTTTCTTTAATTTGCTGTTAAGAAAAGTAGTTCAACTTTGAGCCTGTTGATTACAGATGGAAAAATCATCTGCGAGTCCAATGACTAATGTTTTACTTTTCTAACTCCAAGAGGAGCTAAAAGCAAGTCCTGTCCCATTTGCCAGGGTTTGGCTCTGGATTGGATTTTATGACCTGGAATAGAGAATTCTTACTGAATACAACTCCAGTTGCCAAGAACAATCAGTTCAAAGTCCACTGTGAAAAGCTGAGGTTTAAATAAAGGGGTTAAAAAAAACAAGTGTCAAATCCAGGAACCAAAAGCAAGAATCAAAGAAGGCTTTATAGAGGTAAAATGGTGAGTGGAAATGGGATCCAAATAAGAGGCAGGAAGGTATTGCGTGGGGTTTTCACAATAACCGCCATGGGTACCAGAACAGGAGTTTCTATCTGATCAGCAGCTGCAGCCTGTTGATGAAATTAAAGGGTGGATCAAGACCACCAATCATTAGCATCCTCTTCACCACCCTAGGAATTAAGTATTTTTATCGTAGAATGTGAGGCTTTAGAACAAGCCGGGGGGGGGTGTATTATGATAATCATCATCTCCTTTGGGTTCCAAGCCTCCTGCATCTCATATACTTTCATTTTTGCATTTATGGTGAGAGTGTTCCGGATGGAACGTCTATCACTGAACAATGCTCAGAGACACCTGTCACAGCTGAGGAACTGAAGGTAGGTCCAAATTAATGAAGCAAGGACAGTGTCAATAAGTTGAACTTGCAGAGGCGAACAAGGGCCAAAGAAATAAGATTGTATTCAATGTGTAAAGACAGTAGATGAAGAACAAATAGAACTCACTAAGTGGTTTTAAGCAGGACAATGACATAATTCTCTCTGCAACTTCAAAAGCTGACCTTTGGGTGGACTGAAACTAAAGACAGGGCACCTAAGAGGAAATTATTGTAGGAGTCCAGGGAAGGGTCACACGTGACCTATGCTGAGTGATGGTAAGGAACAATGTGTTCACTTTTAAAACTTTTAGAAGGCACATTAGACACGGAAGATGAGATTGGAGGAAGAAGTCAAAGAGGACTCCCAGATGCTTCACTTGGGCCATGAGGACAGTGTTTCCATTCACCAGACAAGAAGCAACTGAGGACAGTGGTTTGGGCAAAAAGATTAATAAAGTAGGTCGTAAGTATAACAATGATCACATCTAATTCATACATACCTCCTCACCAGTCACTTATTTCCAAAGTATTTCCAAATATTAACCTCATGGAATTGCCACGCTAATGCGATGAGATAGGAAAAAACTGAAGACATACAGTTGGTCAAGCACAGAGTCAGATTCAAAACCAAGCAGTCTGATGGCCTATCATGGAGTTGAGTTGAGTCTGCAACGTGTCCATGGGTAGGAGCCCCACAGATCTGACTCTCAGAAGAGCGGTCAAGGCTAGGTATCTAGAGGAAGTGCAGTTCTCAGTATTTACAGCCCTAAGAGATTCGCCCAAAGAAAGCAGATCTTCACTTCTAGAATCCAACCGACATTACTTAAACCTACTATGGGAGAAGTATTATACTGTAGGCACAGAAAAAGAGCATTTACTCGAATCCGTCTCCTTAGCTATGTATTCTTCACCACGGCTCACGGTTCCTGCCCCAGTGAGTGGTTCAAACAATTGGGAAGACATGTGAACCTGTTCCTCCCTCTGAGCCTGGAGCAGTACTCGTCTTTCCCTCACCCTGGATTCACATCAGAATCGATCCACACAGCATTTGTTAAATACACACGTGTAGGCTCTACTCCAGTCCTACTAAACCTGCATCACTGAGGGTTTTGTTGCTGTTGCTTTTAGCTTAACAACCATTTTGAATATACAGCCACAGTTGAGGCTCACTGTTCCATAGACCCAAAACACCTTCTGAAAGTGAAGGCAGTGAAGACAGCCAGCCAAACCACCAGGAGTTCAAAGCTATCTAGAACACGTAAGACCATCATAACTGAACCTAGCTTATACTCCAGGCACTGAATGAGATGTTTTGTATATATTATTTAATGTCACCTTGGACAAGAAAGTAGTTTCAATTATCAACATTTTATTTACGGGGAAACAAAGTCACATTGAGATTATAAGTCATTCCTGGGGTGCCTCAGTGGCCCAGTTGGTTAAGCGTTTGACTCTTGACTTCAGCTCAGGTTGTGATCTCATGGTCTGTGAGACTGAGCTCCACAGCGGGCTCTGTGCTGACACCAGGGGACCTTCTTGGGGTTCTCTCTCTCTCTCTCTCTCTCTCTTTCAGTCTAAATAAACATTTAAAAATATATAAAAAATAAAATGAAAATATAAAAATCATTTCTATATGCAGTTCTCTACTATGTATATACATATATATATACACATAGATATATATGTAGTTTGTGTATACATATATACACATATATATTATATAGTGTATATATACTATATACATTACACATATATATTATATAGTGTATATATACTATATATATTACACATATATATATACACATATATATATTATATATATACATATATATGTATACATATACATATATATGTATATATATACATATATACACATATATATTATATAGTGTATATATACTATATATTATACATATATATATTACACACACACATATATATATACACATTATATAGTGTATATATACTATATAATAGTATAGTATACTATATATACTAGTATACTAGTATATATATATTATATAGTATATAGCATGTATTACATATAACATACCACATATAATATATATTACACATTACTCCCAGCCCAAATGCCTTTTGATTCTTATCAAAATGTTCTACATTAGAGGGTGAATTGGTAGTACATTACGGGGTGAGGAGAATAGAGAAACTGAGGCAAACCAGAAGGAGAAATCAGTCTGCTATCAGCTGGGAAGGGACCATTGCCGTCCGGAGTCAGCTGACAAGAGACCTCTGAACAGTGTGAGTGAAGTACCCAGGGATGGGTCAGAACTCCAGCCCCAGGAGGGAGCCCTCAATGAGGTTATGCCCAATTTCTCTCTTTTTGGTGAGATGGAGAGCCCTGAGGAATGAGGCCACCTCTCAGCATCTAAAACAAAAAGCTGATTACTACATCTGCAGACAGCTGCTTTTATGGAGGATGTGCAGAAGTATGGAGTCTCTGGGCCAGAAGCCTCAACAAGAGCAGCAGACAGGGTTTTGCTTAACCAAAGCAGGGCAAGCTCAGGTCTGCAAGTGAGGCCAGATCTGATTGGCTGACTTTCAGAAAGGCGGGACTAGAGCGAAGATGTTGTCAATTGGCCGGATTCAGAAACAGGAGGCTGCCCAGGATGGGCTGGTCTTCAGAAGTTTTATTGTTCAAGCTACTTGTCACTGATCAACTCATTTAAAACCAGTTCTTACAGCTAACTTTTGCCTTGCTCAGAGCTAGCAGACTCTTCCGAAGAGTACAAGAACTTTTGTTCCCAAGAGTTCATCAGGGTGGTGGTCCAAGAGCTATTGGTTACAAGGCAAGAGGAGGCATTTGGGTCCACCGGTGATATTCCGTGGAATCCAGCTACCATAAAAGGTAGAGGCGGGTGCAAAGCACACTCAATCAGTGTGCACACTCATCTCTAGTTAGTATTTCCTGTGAGGGCATTATGGAACTATGCAGTCCATCATCCCAGTGTTGTATTTATAAAAACTGGAGCAAACGTCTAAAACGTCCAATTGTATTTGAGCGTTTGATTCTTCGAAATCTTGCTCTCTGTTTATGTCTGTGTCCTTTAAACACTGAGGGCTCTACCATGGCTGTGCTTAGCTGTTTTAATAAAGTGGTCTGCTCTGATTATAAAAAGAGGTTATCAAGTGAGAAAATCTAATGTCTGCCGGTTAGCATGCATAGGGCAGAAGGCTAGCTGTGTGGATTATGAAGTCATAACCCAACCCCCGTTAGTCACCTGGTTGCTGCTTGAACTACACTATCTAGGTGTAATTAAAAACTCTCTTGAGTCCCTACTGTCATCAGTAAGTTAAATCTCGATGACGACTACACCGTCCTAGCATCCTATTCCATCCGGTAAGCTCCACCCCCGACCCCACCACCCTGCCCCAGTCTGCTTACCCCCACCCTCCCAAGAACAAGAACAACTATTTCTGGGTGGAGTCTATTTCCTAGATTGTGGGTAAGGAAGCAAAAGTGGCCTTGTGTACATTCGGTTTGGGCCACATCTACACAACGCTTTCAACAATTGGTTCATTCTGTAATTCAGTGAAAAACAGGTATCAGACATACTTGCATAGAACCATATCACATAAATAGTTGATTTTCCAACATGTCATTTCCTTTTTATTTATGTATTTATTTTACTTTTCAGCTGGCTGCTTCTGTGTTGACGCAGAGATGCAAACTTTATTATTCCTCATTTGTTCCAATTGAGTTATAGTCCCTGAGACTGTCTGAATGACTCCAACAATCTGTTTTTTTGTTTGTTTGTTTTCCAATCAGTTCACTTTTTTCCGCCATGAAATCAGCCATGTGCTAAACTGTCTGATAACCACACGGCCCCTTTCTGTCACCAGGCTGATGCCATTAAGATTGCCTCTGCTGTTTGAGGGCAGTGTCACCCCATGTTCTGAAGCATCCTTTTGCAATGTGCTGAGGAGGTACTGGAAATCATGGATCACTCCCTCAGCTTCTCCTTTGGCACCCCTGTGATGTGAATTTCGGAGCTATAGATTTTCATAAATGAATTGATGAAAAGCACTTTTTCAAATTCAAATACTACTACTGCTACAAATACTACTAATAATAAACACTTAGAATTCCAAGCAACCTCCTAACCTGTCTTTACCTTAATCTTCTTGGAGGGACGCACGCTTCCCCACTGTGAGCTCCTTCCCTGTTGCTTACGATCCCATTGATTCTAACTTCCTAGGAGTCCCTTGTGCATCACACAGTCCCTCTCTTTCTTTGACTCTTGTCTCTTTCTACTCATTCCTTCCTCTTCACCTCCAGCTGTCCTCAAAATGATGGCACTTACAGTTCTCCTTTCTGCTTCCCTCTCTCCCTTTGTCCACTCCTGGTGACACCTCTGCTCACCTGTTTCCTGCAGCCAATGCCCTCCTAGATTTCTTCCGCAACATCCTAGGTGTCAGGTCCAGACTGCAGCTCTCATAACTTCATGTTGGTATTTGGCCCAGCTGTCCATTCCAACCTTCTCTTAGCTTCCAGAACTTTTCCCTTGGTTTCACTTCTTGCCTATCTGACTCTTCCCTCCCAGGCCCCTCTGTTTCTCCTGCTGGCACTAAGGATGCACCTTTCCAGGATCTCACACTCAAAAATCTTGTCTTCTCAGGCACCTGGGTGCCTAAGTTGGTTAAGGGTCAGACTTCAACTCAGGTCGTGATCTCACAGTGCGTGGGTTCGAGTCCTTTGTCAGGCTCTGTGCTGACAGTTCAGAGCCTGGAACCTGCTTCGGATTCTGTGTGTGTGTCTCTCTCTCTGCCCCTCCCCTGCTCATTCATTCTCTCTCTCTCTCTCTCTCTCTCTCTCTCTATCTTTGTCTCTCTCTCTGTCAAAAATAAATAAACATTAAAAAAAATCTTCCCTTCTCATTCCACATCTTCCCCACAGCATGCCCCCCCTACCCCCACAGTGACCCTTGATCACTGTGATTCCCAGACCCATGGCTCCAATTCAACCTCTCTCCTGAGCAATAGATCACACACGTCTACCTGGCTACTAGACATTTCCAGATGCACATCCAGAAAACACCATGATTTCAAAGTATTAAAAATTGAACCTCAATTCTCACATACCCCCCAAAATCAAGTTCTTCTACTGTGTCCCCTCCTCCCCATAATAGCACCAATATCCACCCAGTCACCAGGTTAGGAACTTCATAGATACATGATGCCTTCCTCTGCCTTAGATCCCAAAGCCAAATTGACCACCGGGCCTAGTGACTTTTCCTCCAGAACAGCTCTCTGTTATGACTGCTACCTTCTCAGTTCAGGCCCCCATCACTTTGTGGGACTCCTAGATTAACCTCCTAACTGCAGTCACTGGCCCCAGAGATTCTCATCCCAGTCCAGCCACAAAGGATTAAAGCTTATTATCACTTCTCTGCTTAAAATTCTTCTGTGGATTCTCATTTCTTACTTCAGGAGGTTATAAGCTATTTTTAGTATTGTGACCTTTCTCTTTAAAAATACTCTTAGTAGAACTCCATTGTGTGAAGCACATACTCTCCGTGCTGCTCTGGTTTAAGTGAATCCAGAAGATCCAGGATCCTGCAATGCTCAGCCACTCCACTCTGTGTGGTGGCTCCCGAGATGCTTCTGTAACTTCAGCACTAAGAGGGACAGTTGAAAATCACCGATGGCATAAAGTCTAAATGATGTGCATAGCTATACCTGGGTATTAGGACAGACCGACCACTCCTGCCATTATCACCACCTCTATTATCTTGGTGGCTGGCATTAGAATTCTGTTTAACGGACACTAACTTTGAGAAAATTCCTATAGCATCCTTTAGTGTGAAAGTGTGGTTCCCCAAGGCATAAAACCTGGCTGTTGCCAAGTTTTCAGAAAAGAAAACTAGGGGTGCCCGGGTGACTCAGTTAAGTGCCCGACTTCAGCCCAGGTCATGATCTCACCTGTGTCTCCCTCTCTGCCCTTTCCCCGCTCGCACGCTGTATCTCTCTCTTGCAAAAATAAATAAACATTAAAAAAAATTTTAAGGAAAGAAAACTAACCTGATCTGCCTGAAAAATGAGGAGGGATTTCTGTCTCTCTAAGGAGAGAAAGGGCAGACAAGAAAAGAGAGGATAGACAAGAGAAAGGGAGGGGCGAGGATACAGAAGAGGATATAAAAGGGAGTGGGGCATGCAAAAAATATTTCAAAAAAACAAAATCCTGGTGATAGAGTGGCTGAAAGGGAAAATAGAGTTACCCAAGACAATGTTTTGAAAGATTTGGAGTTTTTTGTTTGTTTATATTTTGCTGTAGAGTGCATGGCAAGAAATCCTCCCATGACCCCCAGTGCTTAAATAAATTCACTTTACAAGAACTTCATGTTGAGTGGATTATCTTTCGAAAGTGTAAAGGGCCGAGAGAGTGTTGAATCTATGCCCATGGAGGGGGTAAATGAAATAGTATATGCAGATATAGGAGGTCAGAATATAATGGACCTGGGAAGATATAAGCCCCAGACATTCACAGAAAATGTAGGGAAGGTTAGGGTGATCCCCAAGCAATGGTTTGAGGGTTCCTCAAATGGATGAATTTCCAGTGCCCCCCGGACCCGGCTGAAAATCAATGATGGCATGATTTTTTTTTCATTTGTTAACACATTCAGGATATGTCAATGATGGAATTAAACTCTCTGACCAAAGGCTAGTTCTAAAACAAGGAACCCTAGTATGCTCAGAGCTCCTTAACTAGCAAGGGACTTCAAACTCACTCAGAACTAGCTCCAGTAAAAAGTTCAACCTAAAGAAATGTTCATTAATATGAAGGAGAGAGAGTAGAGTCAGGATCTTATCATACTGAGTTTTCAAGCAGAAACTCTTTGCGACCTGGCTCCTGTATGCTGCTTCTCTTTGAGCACACTTCTATCCTCTGAGCTTCGTTTTTCAGTTCCCTTATTACTGTTCATATAATTGAACATACTTATCAAGCCAGTGGTCCTGACGTTCTGGTTCCAGCACCCAGAACCATTGGATTGACTTGATGTCCGTGTTGTTTAATTCAACTTGATAGAGGGAGGAACGAGATGGCTTGATTTGGAGTGGAATCTACCACGAGAGCAATTCACTGTGGCTAAGAGAATGGAGTCCCACCAAAAATAAGGCCACCTTGGGCAGTGACAAGATTTTCGGGTAGGTGAAGTGAGCAAGGAAGAAACAATCTACATATGAAATATCATTGTTCATACGCTTCCTCTTTTTTTGATTCTGTTGGCTTGACTGGGTATCTGCCTGTAGATAAACACAGAGATATTTCCAGAAGATGCCTGTTTGGCTTTTCTTTGTGTGTTTGTTTGTTTGTTTGTTTGTTTTAACAACATCATCTATTTAGTTATTTATTTTAATATTTATTTATCTTTCAGAGAGAGACACAGAGACAGAGACAGAGAGAGCACAAGTGGGGGAAGGGCAGAAAGAGAGGGAGACCCAGAATCCGCAGTAGGCTCCAGGCTCTGAGCTGTCAGCACAGAGCCCAATGCGGGACTCCAACTTGCAAACCAATAGATCATGACCTGAGCTGAGGTTGGACCCTTAACCGACGGAGCCACCCAGGCGTTCTGGCTTTCCTTAGTTTTCATAGTTTAGTGATAAAACTAGAATGTCTGAAACTAGAAAGTCCACAGTTGGGAAACTCAAGGATTTCATAACTGAGTCTCAAGTCTTCTGACGGTTTTCCTACTGAGATTTTGTATCCTCCGCATCATTCTCTACAATACAGATTGTCCTTTACATAATACATGTATCCTAAAAGGTTGTGTGGAAATCAAATTTTTATATTTGGGAGACAGTGCCCTATAATAACGCAGTTTCTTCACCTATAATAACGCAGAAAGTCAAATTCTATTTCAAACTCACCAGGAAGCATTATATTATTTAAAGAGCCATATTGTGAATTTCTTCTCTGTGGTTGGCATACTGGTCCACTAATTGATCTGTTTTGCAAATTTGGATTTTCATCCATCAGGCTTTCTTGAATCTACCTCAGAAAGCCAAACAGTAGCTTTGGAGAAAGTTTAAGTGCCAGAAAAAAAAAAACAAAAACAAAAAAAAACAAAAGCCTTATGAGCTAAGTGTGAAACCC
Source organism: Panthera tigris (assembly GCF_018350195.1). Classification (NCBI taxonomy): domain Eukaryota; kingdom Metazoa; phylum Chordata; class Mammalia; order Carnivora; family Felidae; genus Panthera; species Panthera tigris. The sequence continues at coordinate 8,189,871 of NC_056665.1, read as the reverse complement.
AGAATTTTAAGTTCCACTCAGCAATTTAAGTAAATTACATTGATTCAAGGGTGATCTTCAGTGATCCAAAGTAACGGAGTTCTTTTTTTTTTTCTGAGTTCTTTGCATTTTAATAGTCTCTGCCTCTGTAAGTAACAAGCAAGCTTCTGTGAAGAACCCATTGCAAATTTATTCCTAAAAGCTCGGCTCTTCACCTTTCAAGGAATGGAACTCATGAAATTGAGTAAACAAATTGCGGGATGGCATGCCACATTCATTCAGAAAACATGCTGATTACTCAGCAAAATGGCGTTTAGCACCACAAAGGAGCCAAGGACGGAGCAGCTACATCAAATCCTCAATGGAATCCGATATCCCCACCTGTGGGATGCCTAGAGATAACAGGCAATTGTGTCCAAAAATGCAATTACCAGAAGGGAAGAAAAAAGAGGTACTCTCCTTCCTGAGGAATGGAATCATGAAAAGAGTCTTTCATCATGGACCAGAGTATACTCAAAGCATGGTTTATGCGGTCTTGATTCCCAGTAATGGTCTGATTTCCCCTCATTATATACTCGCTGGGTGCAAGATGGCCTTATCATTTGCATCTAGAATAGCATCTTACTCCCCTCCCCTGGGCAATCACTCAGCCTGTTGTGCCAGTATTAAAATAGAACCACTGCAAATAAATAGGACCGATATTCATTTTTTTCGGAAAGGTGAGCTTTTCAGAATCCCTTTCTCCTCACGGTGCATTATTAAGGGTGTTATTGTAATCATAAAAAGAAAAGAAACCCTGAATGAATGAGAAGTAACAATTGAGCACCATCAAAATTAACTTGGTTGGGGGCAAGCATACAGTGATCAATAAAAGTCCAAGCATTTTGTTTAATATCTTCATACATTTACAGACAGGTAGAAAATATTGCCCCTGTTTTACTGATGAGGAAAGGGAAACTGGGCTTGCCTAAAAGGCATATTTATAATGCCTAAATCATCCCTTTAAAACATTAATTGACCAGGTGGGGGCGCCTGGGTGGCTCAGTCGGTTAAGCATCCGACTTTGGCTCAGGTCATGATCTCACAGTTCATGAGTTCGAGCCCTGCATCTGGCTCTGCGCTGACAGCTCAGAGCCTGGAGTCTGCTTCGGATTCTGTGTCTCCTCTCTCTCTGCCCCTCCCATGCTCATGATCTGTCTCTCTCTCTCTCTCTCTCAAAAATAAATAAACATTAAAAATTAAAAAAAAATATTAATTGACCAGGTGACTTCTCCACCTAACAATGACGTGGCTTAAAAGATGGAGTCTCTCCCATGGGTTCTCAGTGTGCAGCATACCACAGGTAGCTGAGACCACTCCTCAAGAAGTAGGCTGGGGAAATTTCCACGATGATGTAGGGAAAGAAAAACTTGCTCCTACCCTTTCAGGTTCTGCGACTGGGCCTCAGGTAAACTAATAGAAGATAGGTCAACAGGAGAAAAGCATACAAGTCGTAATTAACATTTTTACATGCATGAGAGCCTTCATAAGAAAAGTTAAAAGCCCAAGAAGGCATCAGACCCAAAAGCTTTTTGAAGAACAATAAATTGTAGGGATGTGACAAGACAAAGGGGCTTGGGATCGGGGCAGTAAATTGTGGGGACGATGACTGGGAAATATATGGGGGAAGCTAACAGAAGATAAGGAGTTTTTCACAGGTTTGTTTGGACAAATCTCTTTCGGCATCGCCTCCCAATTTCCAGTGATAAGAATGTTCTCTTCCCGGTACAGGGAGGACACCTTTCTCGTGGGAAATTTTACAACCTGCTCTTAGGTGGAAAGGGGGCGATCCGAGAGCTGTTCCTGCATCTGCTGTTTCTCAAGCGCCTTCAGCTCAAAATAACAGGCCCAAGTGGCGTATCTTGAGGTAGCACGTGGTGAACCTCTTTAAAGATGAGGACCCCACGTACTTTGAGGAGCGACTAGCACCACTTCGGGTCAGCTCCAGAGTGGAGGCGCTCCGGGTCATCATGAGCCCGCAGGGGCGTAGACAGGTGCCTCCTGCCTTCCCTTTCAAAACCCTTTACATTAGAAGACAATGACGATGTGGTTAAAAGTAATGTTGAAAGGTTTCAAGAAAGATGGTACCTTACAAGTCGAGGAAATATCTGGCAGAAGCAAAGGCTAAAAGGACCCCATGATATGCGTACAGCCCACCAAAGACAAGGTAGCCAGTAGAGAGATGAGATGGGATAAATTACACGCAGGAAAAGTGCAATCCCACTTCTCTTCCCCCAAAGCTGCGTGACCCTGAGCAGATCTCACTTGCCCTGGGACCTAGCTCTCCTACATGTAAAATGTTTTCAAAATAATTGCAGAGCTACCCCTCAGGGCACCTGGGTGGCTCAGTCAGTTTACGCGTCAGACTCTTGATTTCGGCTCAGGTCATGATCTCACCGTTTAGGAGCTCGAGCCATACATCGGGCTCTGTGGTGACAGCATGGAGCCTGCCTGGAATTCTCTCTCTCTCTGCCCCTCTCCTGCTCATGCTCTCGTGCACTCTCTCTCTCTCTCAAAAATAAATAAATAAACTTAAAAAAATAAAATTAAATAATTGCATAACTATCCTCCTTCAGTGTCCTCTTCCAGGCTCTGCATCCAGAAGGGATGAAGCCTGAGGACTTGGTGATCCTGGGAGGACTGGGGGAAGTATCCCACCACCACCTGTCGACTAGTAAATTCCATGGAGGAGATAAAAACAGCACTTACAGATATGGAAGTTCCCACTACCTACCATAGAGAGACCACTTGCAAGCACATATACATTATTTAGTAGAAATTCATTTGTTTATATGTGTATGTAAATTTAATAAATATCCAGTGGCAGCCAGATACAGAATTATATCCCTTTCTTCAGGAACATGCCTCCAAGGAGGCTTCAAAAGCTGTATTTCTCCACTCCTTGCCTGCCAGGTCTCAGAAGGTCAAGGTTTTGTGTTGCCCTGGCAACAGCTGATAGCATCACTACGACCTGAAGCAGCATCACTCTAAGTGGTTACGATGTTATCCCAGTTGCTGGGGAAACGCACAACCTTGCACCAGGCAGGTGGGTAACTGTGGAGTCGATCTCCAACCATTTTGCTTTTAACAGTCCATACTGGCAAATGCGTTCATCTCTGCATAAATTCTGTGAACAATTGGGATCTTAAGGAGTTTTAGTCGTTCCTTTTTAAAAAGCTCTTAAATGCTTCACCTTTACCACCTGAAACATAGTGCTTATGTCTGAAAAAATAAAAACATATTTATTATTCCTCTATTTTACATGAAATTGCCACCTACACTAAAGTATGCCATTTACTCCTCTACCTCTCCTCCCTAATCAAGCCCGTGGGTTTTTTTTTTTTTTTAGGTTGCTCTCTGCTATGTATGTGGGGGGCGGGGGGGAGGTGTCTTAAGATAATATTGGATCTTTAAAAGTAGATGCATAAAAGCAGAGAAGTCCTGTTCACCATCTGAGTCATCCTTGATTGGTTCCCTCTTAAAATGCATCCTCTGTCTTTCTTATAACCAAGGGCTTTAAAATTCAAATGTTCATGAACACCAGCTTTATTAAAATTAGAGCTTGGGGAAATGGCTCGGAAAAGGGAGAAAAGAATATTACCCAACCATTTAAAAGATGCTAATTAATGAAGTTCTGAAGCCCAGGGAGGACATTCGATATAGCAAGGGTTTCTCTACCAAGGAGGAATGAAACTCATCTGAAAACAGAAAACAAACAAACAAACCAACAAAAAAACCCAGAATAAAATAAAATTGAAGTGGATTAACCAAAATCTTCCCCCAGGTGCTGGAGTGGCCTCGGGAGCTCTGTTCGATTACAAGAACCTCAGTGAGCCTGCCCACAAGCTGAACGTATTAGCATTTTCTAGTGCTACTCCAGGTTGGTCCCTGAGCTGTTGGGGACCTGTTTCTCGCGCTCAGTGGAAACGCCCTCACCCACTTGATTTGAGTCCACTGCCTGTCCTGAGCATTGGTGATGCTCAGCCTTGGAAGAAGCAGAGAATGGGAAGAGAGAGTCTATCCAGATGGATGGCTCCATTCTGCCTTCTCTCACTTGGCCAGAAGCTCTTCTCGTGTTTAATTATGGTGAAGGGATCACAGTCTTTCTTCTCTCCTCTTTTACCTCTATCAATCACTGCCCTTTGACGTTTGGAGTTTGTAGCAATATTTCCCCCTCCAAGTGCAACATCACACTCAGACCTCAGTGGGTCCTTCCAAAAAGCCCATAGTTAAGCATGTATCAACCTTGCCAATGGTTCCCTACACTCAGCAGAGTAAGTTACGTTTGATTTTAATCTTTTTATGAATGTGTGTTGTGGTAGTCTTGTCCTGCATACCACAGGAACCTCTCTCTCTCTCTTTCTCTCTCTCTCTGTCTCTCTCCCCCCAGATATTGCTATGGGCAAAGAACTGAAAACTTCCATTGAGTGAAAAATAGATTCCTTGGGACATAAATAAATAAATAATCCCAGCTCTATAACAGAAAATAATTTTCTGATGCCTGCTAATGATTTCCTGATACAGAGATATCCATCAGATGGCCCATGTGTTGTCAAATGACAGTGCTGGGTCTAGAGGCGGCTTAGTCCTTGGAGGAGAATGGGATGGTCCCCTGGGTGCAGGCTGGGAAAGGGAGAAGAAGAGACTGTTGGATGGTGGCCAGTGTCAAAACTCTGAAAACAGGGTTTGGAATCACATATGTCATAAGTCTGCTGCCTTGTAAATACTCAGGTGCCTCCCTGTTGAGTTCCACCTTCCCTAGACCAAGGCCAGATCTTATATTTTGCAGCTCTGTGAGTCCAAGGGCTAGTAGGAGGGGAAGAGGTATCCCCACGCCTTTGCCTATGTCGTGCTGTCTTCTGGAATGTTCTTCTCCTTCTTGCCTACTCATTTGTCCTTCGATGATAATGCAAGGTTACCTTGTGTCAGGCACCTTGCTAAGTGCTTTATATATCTCATTCATATTCGCCACAATCCTATGAAGTAGGTATTCTGTTTCCTGCTTTTCATATGGGGGGGTCTGGGTCTTGCAGAGGTTAAATGGCTGGTACAAGGGCATGTTGGTTAAGAAGGGATTTAGCCGCTCAAAGCTTTTGTTTTTAACTACCATTACAGATGCAGCTGAAAAGTAGCCTGCTTTAGGTGGCCTTTTCCAACATCTCCAGAAAGAATGTCCACACACCCCACCATGATTCGGATATCTTGTATACCCTTCTCTGAGAATACTTACTACACTGGGTTGCAATCAGTTCATGGAATATTTTAAATGTGTATTTTCTTTCTAATGGAATGTGTGCTGTGGGGTGGAAGCATCTTTACAGTCGCGGCCCCTAGAAAATGACCTGGCACACACCAGATGCTCAGTGATTGTTTGCAGAAAGGAAGCATAACTGATCACATGAATAGAGGGTGAGGCAGAACAGCACTGTCCTGGGGACCTCTGGACACTGACATCTGGATCCTTCCTTTTCAGCTGATTGAGAGGAGCGTTAAAACCTTCTTTGCATCAAGTGATTCGAGCAGGTGAACCAGATAGTCTGTATCAGGAGGAGGGCAGGGGAGCTGGCTGCAGCCTGACACTTAGACTCAGGGCAATATTTACCTGTATAAATAAATGTGTATTTATTTATTTTGACAGAGAGAATGCAAGCAAGGGAGGGGCAGAGAAAGAGGGAGACAGAGAATCCCAAGCAGGCTCCTTGCTTTCAGCACAGAACCTGATGCTGGGCTTGATCCCACAAACCATGAGATCATAACCTAAGCCGAAGCCAAGAGTCAGATCCTTAACCAACCGAGCCACCTGGGCGCCCCATATTTACCTGCCTTTTTATCCCTAAAGGTGGTGAGGTGGGCTGGAGGGACCCTCTACTCCTGGGGCTGGCATTGGGTCGAGAAGGGCAATAAAATCTCACAATTTCCATCTAAAGATCCAGACTGCCTGGCAGGGAATCAGCAGGGGCCAAGGTCACACACAGCAGAGGAAAGACCTACACTCCCCAGACAGGCAACTCCCCCTGCACTGTACTAGTGAGGACGTCTCCAGCCAGGAGAGGAGACACTTGGGAATCTTGAAACTTCTCCTTTTACATCCTCCAAGTGTGGGAACCAGGGACGGGAGATGGCAGGCAAGGGACTCTGGGGTAGGTGGAGAGCAGGGCTGTGTGGGTCCTCAGGTAGGAAGCCTCTTCGGGGCAGGTGGAGGAGGACAGCGTGTACCTGTAGTTTCTCACCTGGACGAGATGGATGCCGGGAGGAGGAGTGGCTGGCACTCAGGCAATCTCCTTGCCGTTGAAAGTCACACAGCCAGGCCTCCATGATGATGACAGGGACACCTATGTACAGTTCTCTTCTAGGCACGTGTTGATTGTCTTCCTGTCTCATTTTCCCTCAAAATACAACTCCGTGTAAATGTGTAAATAAAAGAAAAGCTAATAGGGTACCTGGGGCCAACATGAAGGAGCCCAAGGAGGTGCTGGTAAGTAGACCCAGGAGCCCCCAAACTGTCCTTCTGCTGTAAGCACTCTCTGCGTTATCGTCAGAAAGTCCTTGGAAATGCGCCGGGTTCCCTTATGTGAGAGTCCATATTACTGACAAACCCCTTCTAAGGGCGAGTGGCTGATAAAAGTCTTGAGAGGAAAGGGGGAGTTTGCGTCTCTTGTGCTGGGAACTCTAGATCCCAGAGCCCTTGGCAAAGCTGCAAACGTCTCCATCTGTAGCATCAGACCAGAATCAGTCACTCCGCGGCTCTCACTGCAGAGGCTGGACAGGGTCACAGCAAAGTCATCCAAGGTGAGAGCTCAGAGGCTACTGAAGTAATGGGGTCCACCTCTCTCATTTGATGAGGCCCAGAGAAAATGTCAGAGCTGGATTGCCAGTAACCAAGCAAGTGCGTGCTTAGAGGATCAGCAAAGAGGGCATCACCCAAATAAATAAATGATAAAAGAAAAATAAATTAGAAAAAAAAAATCAGCTTCAGTGAACTTATCTAGAATCAGGTGACGAGAGAAAACTTAAGGTATTTTAACCTTAGCATTCATGTAAGTTTGGGGGTTAGATACCTTTAATTGCATAAGCGGGGGGAGTGATTCCAAAACCCAGTATTTTGGCATTTTGTGTGTGGGAAGGTCTTACAGGGGCTGTAGAGAGTGTTATCATATTCCTACAAAATCAGGCTCAGTCTAGAGAACCCAGAGTGAGGGCAGACAATGTTTTAAAAGAAGTGACTCTTCAGAGAAGTAAAGTCTAGTCTCTAGGTTACACAAGATGGAAAGAAATAAATGAATACATCTCAGAATAACACAGACTGAATTCCTGGACTAAAATGTCTACTCTGTCACTTACTACCTGAGCATCCTTGAGCAACTTACTTAAACCTTTCTGATCTCTGATCCAATATCTGCTCAATAGTGTAAGAAAAGTACTTACACATTTGTTGTGAAATGAAATAAATTAGAATACAAAAAAATCCTCTGCAAACTGTAAAGTGGCATAAACATATTAAAAAATATACAGAAAAGGAAGCAAGAAGAAGGAAGAAAGGGGCAGGAAGGGGGGATTGGTTTTCATCGGAGAGTGTGTGATATGATAGATTTTTTTTCCCAAGGGACCAGAGGAAGATGAATTGCAGAAGTCAGGTGGAATACTTTTACTGTAGTCCATGATGGATTTAACGTTATAGACTTTATTATATTTGTGCATAATAAGTATAATATAACTGCACTGTAATTGAACAATGTTAGTGCCAACCCAAAGGCTGCCATTGTTTTTGATGTTTAAAGAAGCCGGATTTTACCTATATAGAAATATTTCAGGATGAAGGGTAATGATGGGGTCCATGTGATGTGATTTGATGCATGGCCTGACCCTTTACTATGGGGTTCCACAGGGAAACATGGATGGATGGATGGATGGATGGATGGATGGATGGATGGATGGATGGTGGATGGATGATGGATGGAGGAGAGAAGGAAGGAAAGAGGGAAGGAAGGAAGGAAGGAAGGAAGGAAGGAAGGAAGGAAGGAAGGAAGGCAGGAAGGCAGGAAGGCAGGAAGGAAGGATAGAAATATAAGTATCTTCCAGTGCTCTAATGGCCCCATTTGCTTGAGTGATTTCCATGAAAGGGGCTCACCTTTTTAAAAGTGCAAGATCTTTTTAGTGCATCATCTCTATTACCTTTATCGCAAACCAAGAAAAAGGTGTTATCTTTATTTTACAAAGACCAAAAGTGCCCCGAAGGGATGGTTAAACAATGTGTCCAAAATCCCATACACTCTTGGCAAGGTTGAGATTAGCATGTAGGAGTTAAATCTATAGATATTCCCCTGTAATATGCTTTTTCATCATTTCTTAGAAGCGGGGGGAGAGGCAGCCTTTACAAATATAGTTAACATTTTTCATGTCCCCATGGCGCTTGGCATGAGAAGTAGGTGTCAGGGGAAGAAAAGGAAAAACAGCTAAAAATAGAAGGAGCACATTTCCTGGTTGTCAGGGACAGTCCCCATTCATCCTCATCATCTCAGTAAAAATATTAACGACATACACCTTCAGTCTCAACGTATCCTCGCCTGGGCTTTAAGTAGAAACCACTGTTTATGAGCTGACTAGTTTATAGTTCGAATAGGAGTCATAGTCCAAATATTCCTATTTTTTTTCAGTTGTGTCCTCCTAAGTTACTGACTGAGGGGGGCCTTTGGTTAAAGTGGGTGCCTCCTACGGAAAAGGCGGCTCCCTAGGAATTTGCCAGTTCACACATCCTTTCCAAGCTCACCAAGTCCCCTCCTACCTACTCACACTTTCTCATATACTAGTGACAAGGGAAGAAAGTCGTGTGACTTGAAATAGCCACGTGACAAAGAAGACAGACGACGAGGGTTTCACATTTGAGCTTAAGCGTCCCGTTTGCCTGTGTCTGGGCTGCACCCTTGCCATAGGCCCGGGTAGGTAGGGAGAAGGGCTGCGTATAGGCAGGCTTTATCCCAGGTGCCCTGACCCCTGCCAAGACTGCCCCCCCGCCCCCGGCCTGCCTGGGTCTTGCTCCTCTGCCCTACCATCAGACTTCATTTTGCAGAAAGTGTCGCCTACTCTGTTCCGTTTTTCTTTCCAAAGAAAGAAGCATTTCCTCATGGCTTATAGTTAAGACCGCGATTCCCCAGCCAGCGCTAAAGAATATTCCCAGTACTCGGACAATTCGCATTCGGGGTACACGCTGGAGTACTTAGTGACTGTGGGAGTCCACCTAAGGTCTTTACCTCTTGAAGGCACCAGGCTCCTCGTGTCTAAATATGAGGTTGGAATAAATGGATGCTAAGCAGTTTCTCAATTCTAGGATGTGGTTCAGAATGGGCCCTGCTTCTGGGCTTCTCTGATCTAAATGAAAGCTGGTTTCCTTCTATGCCAGAATGTGAGTGAAAAGCCCTACACTGCTTCAGCTCAGGCTGTTTTCCCCATGGGAATGTCCTGTTCCCTTACGGCTTCCTTTACTTTCTCCTCCTCTGCTTCAAGATGAACTCAGCAGGGGCACCCGGGGGGTTCAGTTCGTTGGTCTGACCTCAGCTGGGCTCATGGTCTCGCAGGTCGTGGGTTCAAGCCCCACATTGGGCTCGCTGCTGTCAGCCCACAGCCTCCTTCGGATTCTCTGTCCCCCTCTCTCTGTCCCTCCCCTGCTTGTGCTCTCCCCAAAATAAACATGTCTTTTAAAAAACAAGTGCACCCGTCACCTTGATCTGCATCCGCTTCAGCCGAGGGTGTGAGCCAATGCCAATCCCCTCTCACCTAAAACCTTTGCGTGTCTGTGTCGGCCCCAGCTGGTGCCGAGTTCCCTCTGCCCCTAATTTATTAGACTGAATATCGCTGTCCCAAAAGTAGCTTCATTCCATTTATCTCTGACTCCATATTTCTTCGCGGATCTTTCCACCGTGGTCTTGCCACAATCACGTTTTCAGTGCTTCCTGTCCCATGAGTGTCGCACATCAATCTCACAGCCTTTTCTACATCTACCTGGGTGTCTTAAGAGATGCCTCCAACTTACATGCCTCCCAAATCGTGCCCCAAACCTGCATCCCTTGAGACTCCCCCAAATCTATAAGTGGTACCATTACTTATTTATCGTGGCTCAGACCCCCAAATTCCTCTTTTCCTCACCCCTGGCATCTAATCCACAAGCAAATTCTGTTGGCGACACCTGGAAAATATATTGCAAAAGTAGTCACTTCTCACCACCTCCAACGCTACCCACCTGAAGTGGAAGCACCACAATCTCTTGCCTGATCAGTTGGTTGCCTGAGTCTCTCTTGTCTTGATACACTGCAATTCCCACATAACAGCAACAGGCGGGCTTCAACCCTTTAGCGTGGTCCACAAAGGTTCTCTGAGCCCTCCAGGTCTGTGCCTGGCTGTTTCCTTCACACCCAACCACTCTTCCCCTTCACTAAGCCATGAGAAACCTGCTCCTCGAACACAGCAAACACGTTCCTGCCTCAGGACCTTTGCACTTGCTGTCCGGGCTGCTCACATGGCTCTTCCCCACCTCAGATGTTTGCATATTTAGTTCTGCCTTACCAATCCCACTGATATTCAACTGTCACCTCTTGAAGGCCACTTTCCTGATGGCCTAACCCGAAGTGCTCTCAACCTCTTCCTGTACCTCTAGATCACGTCGCCCTGTTTTATTTCTGTTATGCACTTAATAGCAGTTTTTGTTGCTGTGCCTTATTTAATTTTTTTCTCTTTCCCCCGATGTAAGGTCTTCGAAGACAGACCCCTAGCCTGTCATTTTCATCCTTGTACTTCCAGTGTTTAACAGAGCACATGGCAGCTAGCAGACATCAAATTAAGTGTCGAATAAATAAATGACTGACCCATGAATGGGCCTCACTGGAATCTGCCAGAGCTATAACAAATCTTGTTTGTCCATGGAGACTTGCCTGACCGTGGGCCCAGAGTAGTTTAATCACATCCAAAAATCCCTAAGGAGCCTCTCTTTCTGCCTCTTACAGGGTATCGTCTGGGCTATCGAACTACTTTCTTGACTTACCCTTCTTCACTGTGCCATGGGCAGCTGGGGCTGGACTCTGAACACCCCCTGTCTGCTTTGACGGCTGCTCCCTGCTGGCCCGTAGAGGCGCCAGAGGCAGACTGGCAGCTTGGATGTGTTTTCTTCCGACCCACTTCAGTCCTTCCCAACTACGAGCCGGTTGTGGCTGTGCCTCCTTGCATTAGCAGGTGTCTCGGTTTTCAGTACCACCCCCTCCCCCGCCTCCCACACACCCACCTGCACACTCCCAGGGCGCCTCCTTGTGTCTGCTCCTCAGAGTCTGAGTCTCAGCTCCTCCTGGGTCCTGCTCTGACTTCCTCAGCACCTGTGTCAGGTGGACACCTCTCTCCTCCGAGAGCTGGGTCCCACCCCGCAGCCCCTCCTCCAGCGCCAGGGTTCTAACAGCCCCTTCCTCTTGCTCTTGTCTCCCCAGCCCTGAGGTGGTCCTGCTTCCCAAAGTTAGCATCTCTGTGCTACCTCAGTGGCCACTTTTGCCTTTTGCCACTCAAGACCTGCCTCACTAGGTCCTTGTATTAAATTCTGAATGTTAAAATAACTAATGTGGTTTTTATGGCCCTGACTGGATCCGGCTGACAGAGGGACGAATAATTCATCACTTTGCACCATTTCTGTTCCCTCTTCGACCCTGTTTTGTTGACTCAGAGGGATTGGGATCCTGTTTAGACTAGGGGTAACCCCTCACTTAACCCTGAACCTACCAGTGGTCATGCAAACGGTCATGGCTGATAACTGACCCCTTGTAGTTGCAGAGGGGAATGGGGTCATCTTTTCTGTTTCTAGAACTAGGATTTTTAAACCTTTCTGGAGAGAAGCTCTTAATCTTCAAGCCCTCCAGGATAGGAAATTCTTCAAATGTTTATTCTAATTATAAAATTTCTGCCGGGGTGCCTGGGTGGCTCAGTGGGTTAAGCATCCAACTCTTGGTTTCAGCTCAGGTCATGATCTCACAGTTGGTGAATTCGAGCCCCATGTCAGGCTCTGTGCTGACAGTGCGGAGCCTGCTTGGGATTTCCTCTCTCCCTCTCTCTCTGTCCCTGTCCCACTCACGCTCTGTCTGTGTCAAAATAAATAAATAACTTAAGAAATATACGTAAACCATGCAAGAACATCCTAGCTGTCAGGAAGTGTTTCCCACATAACGTGGGCAGTGGGGACTTGCACAAAGAGGGAAAGAGTTGGATCTCAGAAAAATGCTGGTTTGGAAAATAGGTGATGAAATGTGTCCCCCAAGCAGGTTCCTGCTGTTTTCCAAATAACCCAATTATTTGACTGATCTCCAGGTTAGTTCTCGCTTTCTCTTCTCTACCCAGTTTCTTTGTGTATGTAAAGAAAGGCTGTTTGTTTAAAACGTGTGAAAACTTGCTTGTAAACACACCTGGCCCAAATCGGCTCTCCCTGCCAAAATTAAAGGTGTATTAAATATTTTTTAAAAGATGTAATATTTTGGGACCGTGTGGTATGCCATTCCTGTCTCCCTAAGCAAGGAAGAGCCAGGGTCCCGCGGACCTGAGGTTCGAGCAGGGGGGTGCCTAGGAGCCTCCGCAGGCGGGATTGAGGATCCAAAGTGCCAGGGCCGAGCTCCTGCGCTGCGTGCCCAGGACACAGATGCTCCCGAACGTGCGTGTGGCCCGGCCTCAGTGACTAAATCATTCCTTTCCTTTTCCCGGCAGCATGTAGTTTTATGCTTCATCTAGGAGGCCCCCACCCTGACCTACGGCCCGCTCTGCTGTATTCCTGAGCCCTTACGGGTTATTACAGTCCCCCTACTTCGGGACCGGACAGTGTCCCCTTCAGCCCCTGTCCACTCTCTCCCCGCCACCCTCCCCGCTCCCCCCTAGGATGGTCTCCATTCTCCCAGGCTCACTCTCCCAGGCTCACTCCTGTCTCTTTGGGCTGGAGTTTTCTATCAACTCTGAAAACTGACACACAGAGTGCTGGCTACTTCCCTTCTGCCTGGTGCGTTCCTGGGGTTCTGGTCCTCTCTGGTTCTGACCACCTTGCTTCCCTCTTCTCCAGAGGCGTCTGTAGGTCTGATGGCCATGGCCCATGTCAGGAGCAACGCTACAGGTCATTACATTCATGACAAGGAGCTCCCTCTGTCTCTGCTACCTCACGGAGAATGTTGGATTCTTCTAGTGACCCCTGACAGACTGGGGCACGGATGGCCACTTCTTCCAAAGAATCTAGGGCTCACGGTGTTGCTCAGCAGCGATTACCTGTTTGCTCGCCCAAGATTTCATTTTCAGTCAGATTGTGGCCTCGTTATGACTTTTAAAATAAAAGTGATCTCCATCCACGGTGTATGAAATTGATCTTACTACTTAATCACGGCATCTTTTTTTTTTTTTTTAAGTTTTTATTTAAATCCCAGTTAGTTAGGGGTACCTGGGTGACTCAGTCGGCTAAGCGTCAGACTTCAGCTTAGGTCACGATCTCACAGTTCGTGGGTTCAAGCCCCGCATCGGGCTCTGTGCTGACATCTCAGAGCCTGGAGCCTGGTTCCGATTCTGTGTCTCCCTCTCTCTGCTCCTCCCCTGCTCACACTCTGTCTCTCTCTCTCTTTCCTTCAAAAGTAAATAAACGTTAAAAACATTTAAATCCCAGTTAGTTACCATGCATGTAGTATTGGTCTCAGATGTACAGTCTAGTGGTTCAATGCTTCCCATACATCACCGGTGCTCATCACAAGCGTCCTTCTAAGTCCTCATCACCTATTTCACACATGCCCCACCCACCTCCCCTCTGGTAACCACCAGTTTGTTCTCTATGGTTAAGAGTCTGTTTCTTGGTTTCTCTCTCTCTTCCTCTCTGTCTCTCTTTCTGTCCCATTTGCTCATTTGTTTCTTAAATTCCACAATGAATGAAATCATATGGTGTTGGTCTTTCTCTGACTTATTTCGCTTAGCATTGTACCTCTAGATCCATCCATATCGTTGCAAATGGCAAGATTTCACTCTTTTTGCTGGCTGAATAATATTCCATTGTGTATATATATACCACATCTTCCTTATCCATTCTTCAATCAATGAATCCTTGGGCTGTTTCCATAGTTTGGCTATTGCAGGTAATGCTGCTATACACATTGGGATACACGTATCCCTTTGAATCAATAGTTTTGTATTCTTAGGGTAAATACCCAGTAGTACACTGGCTGGAATATAACAAAAGATTCTCGTATTCCAGGTTGTAGTATCTTGTTACAGGGCTACCATTTGTGAGACTTTTCCAATAACAATAATAATAACAATGTTAACATTTGAGTCACGGTCGAGCACAGGTTTTAGTGCTATTCACATATTAACTCATATAATTCTCAAAAAAGAATCCCAGGGAATAGGTTTTATTATTTTCTCCATTCGACACACAAGGAACCTGAAGAGCCGAGCTTAAGCCGCTTGCCTCAGTTTGCTAGTTGAGTAGTAAAGCTCGTACTTGAGCCTATGTATGCCAAGCCCAGAGCCCAAGCTCTCGAACTCTATTCTATGCTATTTCTTGAGGTGGGTGCAATTCCTCTCCATTATTTTTTCTGTCTCGACTTCCAGCAGGTCCCACAGAATAGAATGGCAGGCCTCAGCTTGATATCTTTACAGTAAGTATGGTCAAGTGAGAGGTTCCGGAATCTTCTAATTCTTTTGTATGCAAGCTGTGTGACTCAGATAAATTACTTAACCTCTCTGAGCCTTTTCTCTTAACTTTTTGTTGTTTTTTTTCTTCTTCTTTCTTTCTTCTGACATCATTTCTTACACCAAATAAGTGTCCCACTGTTCCATTCCATTCGGACACTAGCTACTTGGCAGGAGTGCAGACTCCTCAGGTTAAGGGTTCGGTCCCACAAGACTGCTGCTACTTCACACATGAGTTCCACGTCCTGGGGTAAACCCGTATTTCTGATGAACCGGCAGGCGATAAATCCGAGGTTTCTACTACCCCCTCCTTAGGTGCTCTAATTCACTAAAACAATTCAGAGAACTCAGGAAAACACTTCACTGATGGCTGATAAAAAGACACAGCTCGGGAGCAGCCAAATGGAAGAAATGCATAGAACAAGGTTTGTGGAGGGAAGGCAGCCCAGAGTTCCCACGCGTCCTCTCTGGGAGCGTCACCTTCCCAGCACCTCAATGTGTTCACCCCGATCTCCAAATACTGTCTTTTCCTGGAGTTCCATGACACCGGGCACCATGGATTGAATCATTGGCCATTGGTGATTGAATTCAATCACCAGCTCCCCACTCCTCCCCAGACGTCAGGGTGTGGGCTGAAAGTTCCAATTCTCTAATCCTGGCTTGGTCTTTCTACCGACCAACCCCATTCTGAAGCTATCTAGAGGCCCCAGTCTGCAGCCATCTCATTAACATACCAAAGACACTTATCATTCTGAAAACTCCAAGTTTTAAGAGCTAGATAGCAAACGCCAAATATGTATCCTTTACTACAGCACAAGTGCAAAAAAAGACGTAAGAATATCTATCGCATGGGTTTAAATTACATGGACTGATATAAAATTGAGGCCATGAGTGCTTTGAAGCCTTAAGACAAATGAGAGCTGCTTTTATTTTTCTTCCAGTGGCCCCAAGGTCTGCTCCAGGTATCACTTTCCCTCTTAGAAGTCACACCAGGCACAGGACATGTGGCAGCCATGTATCTGAGAATCTCTAGCACATTTAACACGGCACGTTCAAATGGACTATGAGTCCCTGTCAGGGCTGATCTGTGTCTCAAGCATGAAAAGCAACAAAACAACTGTGAGCTTTCACTCCTGTTGCGTGAAGCCCTCTGTATCAGTCACTGGAAATATCCAGAGGTTCAAAATCACAGGGGGTTTGGTGGGGATGCTTTCTTCATTACCCACATAGCTAGTTCAATGGACTGAATACTTGTGCCCCACCCCCAGATTCATATGTTAAAATCCTAACCACCGCCCCCATGAGATGGTTTCAGGAAGTGGGGTCTTTGGAAGGTGATTAGGTCATGAGGGTGAAGCCCTCATACATAGAATCGGTGCCCTTACCAAAGAACCCCAGGGATCTCCCTGGTCCTCTTTCCACCAAGTGAGAACACAGCGAGAACTCAGCAGCGTGCACATCAGAAGGTCATCGCCGGAACCGAACCATGATGGCATCTGGATCTCGGACTTCCACGGTCCGGAACTATGAGAAACGCGTTTTTGTTGTTTATAAGCCGCTCTGTCTATGGTACTTGTTGTATCAGCCTGAACAGATCATTTGTCTCCATTTTGCCTCTGCGTTCCCTTTAAAAACACACCCCCATTGTTCATGATCTTGCTTTTATCCATAATGCCCTCCACACCCCATCGTCTGCCTGTTGAAATGCCCACCACTGTCTGGGGCCAGTCCCAGAACCATTCCCTCCATGTTGGCACCTCAGAAGGACACCCCCCCGCCCACGAGATTTGGCTCTTGTTTTCTGCATCATAGTGCGGCACACTCACCTCCTGTGGCATCAGTTATTTGAGGATTAGGGTGCAAGCTTTACAGAGCTTCTGGATTGCCAATTCCAAAAGCACAAATGTATCACCCTACTCCTCTCTCAAATAGCCCCGTGTCTTACACACAATGGCCTGGGAACGGATGTGCGTTGAATGAAACAGATTCAAATATAATCAAGCACAACAAACCACCACTAACTGTAAGTAGGAATGGATGCCTTCTGTGGACTTAGCCCTCCGCATACCAGAGTCAGTGCTGCCTGGAGCAGGCTTTCTGGAAGGGCTCCCAACCACTGAGGTCTGGCTGCTAAGCCCCATCACCAAGATCAAAGCAGGTGTTAAAAATATCCCTTAATCTTGAAAGTTAAAATTGCGATGAAAAGTTTCCTCAGAAGAAAGGTAAATAATATTGGATTCTCTGGGGCGCCTGGGTGGCACAGTCGGTTAAGCGTCCGACTTCAGCCAGGTCACGATCTCGCGGTCCATGAGTTCGAGCCCCGCGTCAGGCTCTGGGCTGATGGCTCGGAGCCTGGAGCCTGTTTCCGATTCTGTGTCTCCCTCCCTCTCTGCCCCTCCCCCGTTCATGCTCTGTCTCTCTCTGTCCCAAAAATAAATAAAAAACGTTGAAAAAAAAAATTAAAAAAAAATAATATTGGATTCTCTGTCAGGGAAATACAATTGGATGATCTTAGACCCATCCCTCTAGTATCCTGAGTGTTCCTGTATTCTGGATTCAGAGTCTCCTTTTCTCTTCCTGTCTCTCTCTCTCTCTCTCTCTCTCTCTCTCTGTTCCACTCTGTTTCTCTCCTCTCTCTCTTTCTCTTTCTCCTTCCTCCTGTTTTCCTGCCTCTGTCTCTCCTCATCTCCCTCCTCTCCCACAATGCTGAATGAAAAATAGCAAAGCCTTCATCTTCGGCCCCTCCTTTTCCTAGAGTCTATCCCTTCTCTTGAGACATTACATTCTTCTTTCCAGGATGCTAACATACCTGATGGGAGCCCAGGTTTCTTTTCCATGATGGCTTCAAGCTGGTCCTCTGCACGTGTTATACCTCAGCCTGCTTGATTGGACCCGGGGGTCCCCCAAATTTCCAGAGCCACACAGATATGTAGACGTTTTCAGAGAGCTTAATTCAACAGATACTTAATCTCATTTTTTGTGGGTTGGTTTTTCCTAGCTTCCCTCACAGAGGGTAATTTATTTTTAAGTTCCGGGAGCATTTTACTGTAACCTCTTCTCAGGTGACTATGACAATAATAACAGCAGCTATCACATATTAGATGTTTATTATGCCTCAACCACAGGGTTAAGGGCTTTGTGTGAGTTCACTGATTTAATTTCCACAATAACCTGATGAGGTGTGGGTCTTGTTTGTTTGTTACATTTTTTAAATCTATTTTGCCTTGTTTTACAGATGAGAAAACCGAGGCTGAGAGAGATTCATGACATTTCCAAGGATCCTAATAGGAGCTTGACTCTTCACAATGTCCCTTTTCTGCCACTGTCCTTTTAAGCACATTGGTCTAGACAGCACCTGCCTCAAAGGTCAATCCTCCAGCCAGGGCAGGTTGGCAACCCTGTTCCCACCCAGAGTCCTCCCTATTCCAGCTTCTCCTCCTTCACCACTGGCCCAAGACGTGTATGCATCATCCCACCTCCAGCCACACCCGGCTGCGGCTGTAACACAACTTGTACACAAAGAGAGACACATCTTTGGAATGCATCTTAGATTCAATCCCAACCAGGCGATACAGAGGATACAGTCAAAGGAAGTACGGAGAATGCTGAGACAATGAAAGCTTGTGGCATTCAATGCCACTGTCACGTAGGAGATGCACTCTGACGAAAAAATACAACCCAAGACAGAGAGGACTCGGCAGGACCCCTTGGGTAGGAAATGGCCTGAGTCAGTTTGGGGGACAGGAATGTATCTGTCATCTCGGGGGACACTGTGGGAATAGTGTTTTCATAAAAGAATCGGGAGTAGACACTATTTGAAGAGTGCGGTATCGGATGACGACCGTGTATGTAATGTCATGATAAGAAGTCTGGGCACAGTGTCTGAATTCAGAAGTTCATTTCCCACCAATAGAATTTTCACATGTAAAGGGTCCATAGGTTAAAATATGTTCCTTTAACTCTAAGGAATTAGGGAGGCTGAGCCATGGTTTTTTGTTCATCTGATGTCACCTAGAGGCCATTCCTACAAGGCAAAGACAACAACAGTTGTTTTCCGGAAAGTTTTCTAAGCTGTACAAATTAAAGTCACATTATCTTATCCGAAAGGAGTATATATTCAACATTCTAAGCCCGAGGCAGAATTCAGCAGCATGTGGGTGCTGTTTAAATTCATTGCCATTACCACGCACAAACAAGTTGATCATTTCTTACTTTGTCAATCATGCCACTTCAGTAGTAAATACCATTGGATCAACAACTTAATTTATCTTTAAATTAGCAAGCTACGTAAAGATAAAGGACATATCTCAAATGTTGGTGCTACACACAGTTCCACGGTACTGCCAGAGTGACCTTTCTAGCAGTGAATCAAACCCGTCCCTCCCCAATTGAACTCCCCAGTGAGTCTCCACGGGTGTAAGGAAAGCCCCTATAACATGATGAACATTGCTTTCCATATCTTAACACCACAGACTTTGAGCCCAAAGCCAGATCTATACACTCTTTGCAATCCATCCCATCTTTACGTATCTGCACATTCTATAGCTTCTGCCTAAAAACACCCTCTCCTAAAAGCATGTAGCGGGGCACCTGGGTGGCTCAGTCACTTACGTGCCCAACCCTTGATTTCTGCTCAGATCATGACCTCACAACGTGTGACATCAAGCCCGGCGTGGGGCTCTGAGCTGACAGTGGGGCATCTGCTTGGGATTCTCTCTCCTCGCTCTCTGCCCCTCCCCCACCCACTCACATGCCCTCTTTCACTCTCTCTCTCTCTCTCTCAAAATAAATAAACATTGAAAAATAAATAAGTAAATGGGGTGCTTGGGTGGCTCAGCCCATTAAACATCTGACTTTTTGTTTCAGCTCAGCTCACGATCCTAGAGTTGAGCGATCAAAGCCCCCTGTGGGGCTCTATGCTGACAGTGCGGACCCTGCTTGGGATTCTCTCTCTCCCTCTCCTTCTGCCCCGCCCTGGCTTGTGCATGCACTCTCTCTCAAAATAAATAAATAAGTAATAAAAGTGGCAGTGTTTCAAAAGGAATTTAGTAATTTATTTCTTGACTTCTTTGTACTTTATTACATTTATTAAGCTATGATTGTTATTACCATTACTGTTATTTTGCCTAGCGCTGGGTTTGTACAAGCCTCCAAAGAGTGTGTTAAGGGAGCTTTTAGGAGTATCCGCATTGTATATAAGAGGAAATCGAGGGCCAAACATCTTAAGATAACTTCTCAAGGGCAAAACCCACAAAGTTCAGAATTAGGATTTGAACCCTGGTATCTGCGTGAGTCCTAAACTTCTAATACCTGTTGTGCAAGCAAGGGAGGGCCCTGGGAGAGGTATTGTGTATAAAACACAAACACAGACTCGTTGTGCAAGGCACAGTCCACCATTGACTGCCTGGGGGCCTATAACAAAGGCTAACTTGTGTCCAGGAAGATGAGTCCAGAAAAACTCCCTCCCTGGGGAAAGAGTGGTTGTATTTTCTCACCTGAAAATTCCCTCCTCAAAGGTGTCTGTAGCCAATGCTTTTTATTTGGTGGCTTCTGCTCCAAGGGTGGGCTTTGAAAGCCCTATCAGCCTCCTGAATATCTGACCCATTACCGGATGTGACGCTGGACCATCCCTTCGTTTTCTTTCCTCCTTCCTGTCTCCTGAGAATCGCTTTATTCACACGAGCATGCCTCACCTCTTCCTGCCTCAGTGTTTTAAATGGGAATGTCAATATCACTGCACAGAGGCTCACGGGTCACCAGGGGATTGGCAGTCCCATCTGTAATAGGCCCTTTACATTGAGGACACTGAGTAGCTAAGGTGTAATGTACCAGAGGAGAAAGAAATGAAGCCTCGAGTGAAATCATTGTTTAAAGCAGTGTATCCCCAAGTGCACCCTGCAGAATGCAATCCTGTGAGATGCTCTGTGATAAAATGTTGGCAATTGATGGGCCATAGGTTTTGTAAGTTTTGCAAACGCTGTATACTACACCCCTATCTTAGAGATTCACATTTTATACTGTAATATTAAAGGCTCTGAGAAGTCTTGCAATAAGAACTCTAACCCAAATTTCTGACTTCATTTTGACACAGAACATCTCTTCCCTCTCTTTGGATTTGTATAAGATCTATTAATAACACAGAATTAGCATTCCATGAATCATAGTTTGGGGAACATTGATCTAAGGCACCTACTTTACTAAATGGAATTTAAATAAAAATTTAAAAAAAAAAACACCTACTTTAATTGCCTACTTTTAGACTGTCAGCTAATATCTAAAATTGTACCACTGGGAGGAAGGAAAAGTTCAATTCACAAGTTCTTTGTATTCATAAATTGGTTATCAGAACAGCTGGTTGTCTTTCCTTTTCAATCTTTCTTAAATTACCCATGTTCCAAGCAGGTACCAGCACTAAGAGTCGTAGGATGGGGAGGAGTAATTGTGCCCCAGGCACAGCTTTGGTTTCCATCTTTCTTCTTAGAAGAAAGTTTCCTCATGGATGTCTCTTAACTATGTCCCTTCTTGCTACCAGTTTACTTGAAATCATATCACCAAGACCATTGCAGTAGCCACTTAACTAGTTTATCTATTTTCAGTTTCACCCTGCTTCCATCCAAATGTAATGCACGTCACCGACCAGGTTGGTTTCCTAAACCACCACTTTGATCAAAGATGCCAACAGCATCAGGTTCTCTTACTGGTCTACCATTTTCTGTTTATTGGGCCAGTAACCATAGTGCCTTCTCATGGTTACAATGTAGCTGCTGCAGCTCCGGGCATCAGCAGTGTTAAAGCAAATCTATTCACCTCCTCTTCTTATTAGTTTAGAAAATGTACCCCAGAGGCTCTCTAGAAGCTCTTCCCCTATTGCTCATGATTGAATCATGAGTCCGTTCTTAAATCAGTTAGTAGAAGGAGAAACAGGATTATGATTTGATTAAACAAATCCTTATCCATCCCTGGGACCGGAAAAAGGTGTCACCTTCCTTTAAGCATATGGGAGGATGAACTTGTGGGAATAAAAAAAAAATCAGAGCTGTGTTAACATGACCCAGGACAGAGGGATGGCTACTAAAGAGATAATTACATCCAACATGTACCAGGCACGGTGCAAGACACTGGGGCTTCAAAGATAAATGAAAATATATCCCTGTTCTCATGGTTCTCTGAAAATAACATAGATTAAGAAGAAACAAAAACAGCAAGAAAAGAACTAGAACAGATACGTACAATGGAAGCCAAGAGAGAGAGTTCCAGGAAAGAGAAATTCACAAGTGCTGCAGACAGATAAAGTGAGATGGGGACTCAGAAGAAAACATTAGATTTGGCAAGTAAGGCTTCCAGGAGACTTTATTAAGAATAATTTCAATGGAGAGTTGATTCAGACCAAGAGCAAACTGCAATAGACTGACAAGCATGGGAGGTGAGGTACCAAGGCAGCCTTGTTGGGGGTCATTCCTGCCTGTAAGTTGCAGGTCACTTTGCAATAACATATGGTGAGCAAAATGGCAAAAGAAGAGCCTGCACTGGAACAGTGTTGCTATTTCTGCCACTGCTGCCTGTGAGGTTTGCAAAATGGGATTTAGGTTACAAGATTTATGGGGTAAAGAAAGGGACTCAGTGGGAGGGGATTGTGGAGAATGTATTTCAGGTCCCATCCCTAAGAAGGAAACATGTACTATGGATTCACACCATTAAGGACAAGTACTCCTTTGCTATTCCTTGCATTTCTTTCTTTATGAAGGGAACTCGGTCGGCGTCATAACCCTGGCTTCCTGCCACTTCTTCCTTTATCCACTTAGCAGAAGTAGAGGGCGCTGTCTGATAGCCATGCTTGTTTCCTCTGTGCTGCTTTTTCCTCTTGAGAACATGCCAACCCACAGAAAGCAAGACACTTCCAGGGTTCCATGCAGGTTTGCTCATGTGAAGGGCTTTCGGTGCTCCGGGACTGCCCATGACTCAGTAGATGAATCTTTCTGCCGTGGGTGTTAGAGTTACAGGCTGATTGAACCCCCGTATTAAACTGTATCTTCAGACTTAGTCATTACTGATAATGAAGTGATGAACGGCCCCCCATCTGTCTTATGCCTGGCTTTGTTTCCTTGTCTCAAAAATAAGATAGGGAACAAGAGGTTCTGTTTAACGGTCTCTCTCATCCCCCTGACCACCCATATAGCCTAAGAAACTGAGCTCCCCTCTGGAAACGATCATCTACAAAGAACAGTTCAGACAGCAATCCAATTATCAAAGCAAAACATCTAACATTGGTTTTTTTTGTTGTTTTTTTGGGTTTGTTTTTTTTTTCCCATCTCAGAAAATGGTAAAAATGTTCTGGAAATTCCACAAATCATGAAAAATACCTGATACAATATGGACAATTTCTCTACCCCTCTGGCCCCCTTCCTTATTAAACATAAACCACAGATTTATAATGCAGATAGTTATTACTATGCTTCTGATTAATGACTTTTGAATCAGTAATTCTGACAACATTTTACAAAATCAGTTTATTTACTAATAGGCAGTACTAATTCCATTTATCTGCAAAAACTTTTTTTCAATATTTCACATATGAACAGGGATTTTGGTTGTCTTTTTTTAAGTTTTTTTAATGTTTATTATTTTTGAGAGAGAGAGAGAGAGAGAGAGACAGAGTCAGAGACAGAGACAGACAGAGACAGAGAGCAAGCAGGGAAAGGGCAGAGAGAGAGGGAGACACAGAATCCAAAGCAGGCTCCAGGCTCTGAGCTGTCAGGACAGAGCCCGACGCGGGGCTTGAACTCACAGACTGTGAGGTCATGACCTGAGCTGAAGTCGGCCGTTTAACTGACTGAGCCACCCAGGCGCCCCTGGTTGTCTTAAACATAGTAATAATCATTAAAGATTGACTAAATGGAATGAGAGAGGGATGGAAGAGATAAATACATTCATGATTTCAGACTTCTTGAAAAAAAAAAAGCAGATGGACTTAATGCTTCAGCTACTGTCGTGAAATTATGAATCTATGTTCTTTCCAAGAAGGCATCTCACCCATGTTGGATTCTACTGCTTAGGTATTTGCAAAATTCACATGTATCTCTGCGTGAGCATTTCCAAAATTCCAGGCTCACCTCCAGCTTCTCCATCCTGATTTCAGACACTTTCATTACTGGAGTGGCTGTGGACTGCAGAGATTCCCAAGACAAGTGGTCTTTCTAAGAAACGTAGACAAACCCTAGTTATAACCGAATCAAGACTGCTCAGGTTACCTCAGCCCACAGGCCAGTCTCCAAGGAAAGGATGGAACCCAATGCATTAAGCACATCAACTTCTGAATGAGCACCTTTGCATCACTCAGGATTTAATCATAGAAGCAGAGACGCCATGAGTGAGGCAGAACAAGCAATTACTGTAGGGATTAGACCTTAAGCTATATGGAAGCTCAATTTATAATTGAGCCTAAGTCATCATAGGTCAACCAGACCAGCAGTTGGGAAGGAAAGATGAATGTGGATAAGAGCCCGGATGAACTAGAACCAGTGAAGATGAGCCAGAATTCAGAAGGGAAACAGACACTCATAAGGACGAACTGATCTTTCTCTTAGCGCCTGAAACCTGGATTGTGAGGGCGATGTGAAGGAGAGGCCGGCACCTTTTGCCCTGGAGCTTCCGAGATGCTTCATGTGGGACATAGGAAAACTGAAAGAGGAGATTCAGTGAGAGCTGGAGTAGCGGGAACTCTAGGCGCTTCTCCACACCAACAAGGTGAGTCAACAGATAATCAGCAACGTAAGTGAGCTGCCCCAGGACCTGATGCCTTGCATCAACCTTCTGAGAGTATAAAATATACTGCCTTATCTCCACATTCTACATGGCTTTTCTGACCAGTAAGGAAATCAGCTCACAGGGAATAGTTTCTGTTTCAATTGCTATTGTTGCATAATAAGTCACCCTAAAACTTAGCGCCTTAAAGCAAGCACAATCATATTGTATCTATGTTTTATGGATCAGAGACTCAGAAGCTCTTGGCTGGATGTTCTGACCTGGGCTCTCTCCTGTTGTGGTCAATCAATAGCTGGGTTTGGAAGGACAAGGAGAGGGTGTAGCTGGAGGCTGAGGTTCCAGGACCTCTCTGTATGGTCTGCCCATGTAGGCTAGTTTTGGCCTTCTCATTACGTTTGGGCTGCTAACAAACATAACTTCTACCATATTGTATTGTTTGAAACAGATTCAAGGGAGGATGGGGGGGGGGGTTCATCTCTTGATAGGGGAGTGACAAGGTTCCAAAAGAGCACAGGGGAGAGGAGACATCGGGAGGCACAATTCTTTCTTTCGCTATGTCCAAACAAAGACAAGTGGAAATCAGCTCTTGAGGCTTTCCACCTTGGTCATTGCCCAGTAATTCCTGAAACCATACAGCATTGATGATTAACATCAGGCTAATGTAAATTCTGTTTGTACTTCCTGACATAATTGTGATATATCTCTAAGTGTAGTCATGATAATCCCAGCTATAAATATTTTTCTTAACATTGAGATAATGCATATCTAGGAGATGAGACATCGGTGAAATAAAGCCCACACTAAAATGATTATGAACAATTTTAAAGTACTTATTATTTTAACCTCTCTGGGCCTCGGTTTTCTTGTCTATGAAATGAAAACATTCTACTTGAATGGCTTTACTTGATCTTCCCCATATTTATTGAATCTACAATAAATAAGATCATATTAAAACACTCTCTGTAAGATACAGAACTATTAACTATTTTCCTACCAAATGATAAAATCCTTTTTGAGGAATGGTATTTTCGCTTATTCTTTCCTATGTTTACACATGAGAAGTACACAGCATTATTAAGAAATATAATTCTTTGAATCTCCTTCCAATCTTTTTTATTTTTGGACACGTGCAGTGATTTTTATCTAAAGCCAAGTAATACATGATTCAAATATAAGCCAGTTTTAAGAAATGGAGATAAGTTACTAAACTATTTACTGTTCAAAAAAGAAAAGAAAGCTCCTATAATTCTCCTACATTTCTCTTCATTATAACCCTCCACAATGTTTGCTCATATGGATCACAAATGAATCTTGGGAAAAATCTAGCAGGGACTTTTGATTAAATGGTATGTTGAATAAACAATGCTGAAACATTTTAATGAGGTCAGATAAAAAAGACTCTGCTGAAAAGAAATATTTAAAAAATCACTTTGAGGCTCTATCCTCAAACCATTTCCTGGAGACTTGGGGCTCTATTTCTTCTTGTTGTGTCGTTATCCAAAGACTTTAAGAACTCTCATTGGTTTTGCTACCATGAACAATTCGTGGCTCCTTAGCACACAGATTCCCATTGCTGGATTTCTGGAAATTTTTGAGGCACATTCTAATGAAATCCACACAAATAAACACCCTGTTCAAAGTCAATGATAAAACCCAGTTAATAATATGCCTATAGCTCTTTATGAAGCAGTGCCAAGACATTGTTTCTTGCCTGTGATGGCTGCTGATAGCCACAGAGTTACAGGACTTACAAAAGTCAACTAGAAATTTTTGAGACAAAGAAGCAAAGACCTGGGAAGTGAAATGTACAGACCATACTCACATAAAAAAAAAAAAATGCAACTGTTACTTAATCTGGCCTTAATATGATTGGCTTAAAAATGCAGTAGAGCTTAATGGAGGAAAAATCCATGCAAACAAGGGGAAAAAAGAATCAGAAGAAAATAACCAGGATGGCACACAGAACCAGTGAGCATGGTCAGCAAACAGGAGGTTGGCACTGCAGATTTAAGAGGTAGAATGGTTTGAGCCAATACAAACGTCCAGAGTGAACCCATGAAGATGAGTAATAGAAGTGAAATGAGGTCAAGGAACGAAGACAGGCAAGGACATTGCCATGCCCACTAAGACCCCCTTAGTAGGTGATTACAACATGCAGTGGGGACAAAGGCTGCAAGTTTTCCAAGTATAACCAACTTGGGGACTAAAGAGGAGGTCATTAGATGACAGGAACAATGTGGGAATGGGGACAGAATAGATCTCTAAGGACCAAAGGTGCTCTCAGGAGATTGGAGACATAATGGTGTGGAATCGGCATGGGAAGTCTAGAAGCGGGCCACCTTCTGGTCCTGACATGTTTGGATCTTGGGAAAATGAACTTCTATGCTTCACTGGGCCACCCAGAAATCTGACCTCTGAGAAAAACAGGATTCAGTAAAGACAACAAAGTCAATGAATGTACTTCTAAAAGGAGACAATGTAAAGAAGTTTGTTTAACCACAGGGGGAAATCTCCAAAAGAAAAAGTGGAAAGGTTTGAGACGGTGAGGGGAGTGGTAGAAACTTGGGTCTGAGGGTCTGAGAGCTGGAACCAGAAAGCTGTATAGGGATGTTACTACCCTACAGCCAGACACATAAAAGATGAAAAATACATGAATACATCCCACAAAAAGACTCAGTCTACATAATAAGATTGCTCTAGCAAATGTAGTTATGGTTAAACTTAAAATATTAAATCCATGACATAGATATGTATATGTCTGTATAGCAGGCATATACATATATACTTTAAAAATTTATGGGGCGCCTGGGTGGCTCAGTCGGTTGGACGGCCGACTTCGGCTCAGGTCATGATCTTGCGGTCCGTGAGTTCTAGCCCCGTGTCGGGCTCTATGCTGACAGCTCGGAGCCTGGAGCCTGCTTCATATTCTGTGTCTCCCTCTCTCTGACCCTCCCCTGTTCATGCTCTGTCTCTCCCTGTCTCGAAAATAAATAAACGTTAAAAAAAAAAAATTTAAAAATTTGTTTGCTCCTTATTCAGAGATAAATCTTGTCTTCCCATCTAGCTTGTAAGCTATTAAGAAAGGCACTACGTTGTGTATCGGCATGATTAGCATTGATCAATAGCCAACCATCAATCAATGGGTCCAACCAAATTAAGACTCCCTGAGAAGGCTAACCTACTTCTTTCTTTTTTGTTTCGTTTGCTGAAAAGAAAATTAATATATTTTCTTATCTGAGACTCCTATGAATCTGTCAGTGTGACCCACCATGTTGATAAATGAGGCTGAAGACAGCCTAGGCATGTCTCTTTCATCGAACCCCCTGAACTCTCACTCCTGATTTCAGACTGGGGCCAGCTTCTGAAGCTTCTACTTCCACACCATGGTTCCTGCCATCTGTGAGATCCCACAAGGCTGTCTCTTGCTAATACCATCTACATTTCACCACTCCAGTCCTCAGAGCCTGGAAAGGCTGCAAAGCAAAAGCATGGGATGAATGTAGGAAAGGTTTGTCTTTTATTTCCACATAGAGCTCTGAAACCAGACAAGGAGAGCTCGTCAGCCTGGGAAGCTTCTTCACCGGCAGTAATCGCTTAGATTCAGGTGCAAATATGTAGTTCATTCTGATGGGAAGTCCAGTGTCACAGAAGTGACGCCCTCATTGGCACTGCTTATTGGTGACAATTACGAAAGGCAATTGTGAGTATGTTCCCTAGAAAAGGTGAAAATAGTCAAGCCAAGTGGATTTACTCCTAACCGCTCATTGTTCTCTCTTGGCTCCGTAAGACCATCATGTTAGAGCAGACAGGGCTTCCGTTGGGGCACACGGATCTATTCCCAGCTTCTGGCTGAATAATGCTTCTGAGCCTACTAAGAAAAGTTAGTGACTTGAAGAAAGTCCTTTCCTTTGTCTCACTCAAATCTCTAAGTTCTTAAGTTACACCTGTTCCTCTCAATTTATCTCCAGTGCATATCTCTAGCAAGAGTGTCTAAGTTTCATGTATATCCCTTGAGCCTGAAAAAGTAAACACTCTCAATCCATCAGACAGCCATATAGACTGAACCTAAAATTGGTTGCTTTATTTTTTTTTTCCGTTTTGCATCAAAGCACAGGCAACACAACAATGGGAGGTTTTGCTCCTATGACTACTGTATCATATGGAATTCTTACTTCCTGGTTGCGCTTAGCTGATAAGCCATATGGCACCAACGTATTGGGAAGAGTCTGAGCAAGCTTTTCCAAATACAAATTATTATTCATAGTTCCCTAAATTATGCAAATGATACCATTCATTTTCCTACCTAATCCTCTCTGGAGAGGCTCCAAGGTCTGAAATGAAAGAAATTCTTCTCTCGAACCTATGTAATCCACGTTAATTGCTTTTGACAGCAAAGGGTGGGATGGTTAGATAGCGCAGTGGTTAATACTTTAATCATATCACCTCTGCAACAAACTTAGCTGGGTGCAGCACTCTCAAGAACAGCCATGTCAATGCATCCTCATCATAGAATCACAAAGCAATCACAATCTTAACTGCATTTTAATGTAAGTGAACTTAAGGCAGGTGAAGGAGAAAAGAGGATCAGAAGTGGGAAAGAGAGGTGGGGAGAAAGACGTACCTAACATCCCTGGGGACAGAAACATTGATTTTGCCACTTAGTCTCATCCTATGGAACAGAGGTCAAGTTTTTTCAAGACTATGAGACTTCCAATAAAGTACCCTGCCTTTCGTCTATTTCTGTCCTTCTTCCCTACAGCAGCCTCGCTCTCCCCATTCTCCACATCTGGCTTCTCACTCCTAACTACTTTTGCTTTTATTTTATGTTTTTTTTTTTTTCCTACTTTTGCTTTTAATACCCTCTCTATTCATCTTCCAAGCCTGAACTCAAATGCCACCAGGTTCATGGATTTTTTTTCTTCCTTCTCCTGCTAGAAATTATCATTCTCTTCTCTGTAATGTCACAACACATTCAAGCTCTCTGATAGCATTTGTCTAGAAAGACCCTGTAATTTAGTAACTGGTATGCATGTCTTACTTCCCTGAGGCTTATGTCTAGGGATAAGGGAAAGAGAAAAATCATGGCTTGACAAAAGCAAAAACAAAAATTTTAAAATACTGCTTAGCCCAGGCACATAATAGATGCAGAAATTAAAGTATATGCAATGAGGGGCACCTGGAAGGCTCAGTCAGCTAAGTGTCCGACTTCGGCTCAGGTCATGATCTCGCAGTTCGTGAATCTGAGCCCTGTGTTGGGTTCTGTGCTGACAGCTCGGAGCCTGGAGCCTGCTTCCGATTCTGTGTCTCCCTCTCTCCCTGCCCCACCCCCTGCTCGTCCGCTCTCTCTCAAAAATAAATAAACATTTAAAAAAATTTTAATATATAATAAATACATTAATGAGTAACTCAATATCTAGTCTCATGAATTGTAAGCTCCAACATGAAGGAGACTATCTCTTCAAGGTATAGATAGTATTTTCCCAACTCTACCCTCATTTAAAGAAAAATCTAACAAGACATCTTATTCGTAATAGATCTTATTGAACGTAAGTGGGAATTACATTGAACCGGGATGACCGTAATGGGTGGTTGTGCTGAGCCAGACATGACAGGTAGTTACAACAATGGACCTTAGACCTTATGACAATGAGAGTCATTTGGTTCTACTGAAAAAAAAAAAAAATTATCTGACGGGAAGGACCTAGGATGAAAGTTCTCTCTATTAAGACATCAAGATGTTAATTCAACAATTCTAGTTTATGAAGTATGCAATTTTTCCCCAAAGAAAAAGAATGGTAAAGGTTAAAAAAAAAGTAAATAGTCATGAATTCTATTTAAACTGTTCATAAATAAAAGAATTGATTACCATGCAGTTGGAAAAATGGAACATATGTTAGTTCATAAGCTCAATTCAGACTGTTTGCTTTCAGTTTCTTTTAATTTCTACCATTGAAGGAGGAGCATTACAAACCGTAGGCAAAGTTAAGTGGAAATAGTAAATGAATCTCCCAAACAAGATGCTGTATTTTCAGTGGGGTCTATTTAACAGTATGAACACAAAGACAGTTTTTTAACAAAGCCACAACAATAGCAGCATGGTTGGCCACAAGGAAAGAAAGTTCTCAGTAAATATTTCTGGAGGGAATACCTCATTGCTATGAAATATTGACTACCTCAGAGTGCTATATGACCCCTTCATCATTTTTTGCACATTTATGACAATTTGGGACTCAAAGAAAAAATTAACTTTTGATCATAACACCTATCAACATTTCTTTCCACTCGATGCTTAAGAATCTACTTGATGTTTATACAGTTATTTAAACAACCAAGGCAGTCTTGGGGCGCCTGGATGGCTCAGTCAGTTAAGTGTCTGACTTCGGCTCAGGTCGTGATCTCACGGTTCATGAGTTCGAGCCCCATGTTGGGTTCTGTGCTGACAGCTCAGAGCCTGGAGCCTGCTTCCAATTCTGTGTCTCCCTCTGTCTCTGCTCCTCCCCCACTCATGCTGTATGTCTCTCTGTCTCTCAAAAATGAATAAATGTGAAAAAAAATTTTAAAATAAAATAAACAACCAAGGTAGTCTTAATTCTACAAATCATTGTATAATAATCACTAACGTGTTTGTCATTGGACCCACTGTACACCCCGAAGGACCCCTCTGAAGACCACGAAGAAACCAGCATCCAAGATGTTTGGCTCACACATCACCTTGACCGGTCCATCTACCCTGACTTTTGTGACAGCATGACTTTGGTTGATCCAGCATAAGCTGACGCTGATCTGGATATGCAGAGCCAATCAGAAAACCTGGATGTTGCTTTCCTCCTCTATACTCACAACCTACATGAATGATGGCTCATGAGTCTCTCCAGCTCTCTTTGCAGAATATCAGCAATATGTACATCAGCCCATCCTTTCCAGGATTTCTGGGAAGATTCATGGAATAACTATAAACCAGTCTAAGATGTCTGAACACACATGAAGGTAAAAAAGAAGAAGAAGAAGGAGAAGGAGAAGGAGAAGGAGAAGGAGAAGGAGAAGGAGAAGGAGAAGGAGAAGAAGAAATGCCATGATTTGGTGGTTCCTTTGTATATTTTAATTGCACACTTATAATTTCTGGAACACAAATAGAAAAAAATGTGTCAACTCTAATGAATGAATCATGAAAGAATTTAGCTCTGTTGCCATGGCAAGTCCCATCAACCCAGTATGATGGACATTTTGGCTTTGTTCACCCCCCTAATGGGTGGGGGACTGAGTCAAGGGTTATTTTTCTTTGGTCATTAAGATGTCCAATGCTTCAAACCCTATTCAATCAATATGCTGCCTCATGCTGGTCTAGAATTAAATTCTACACCGGCAAGCAGATATTTCCAAAAGAGGTCCTTTACCTTCTGTGAATTATTATCCCTTCAGTGCAAGGAACTTCTTAATTCATCGTTTCCTGAACTTAAGTTATTCTTGTACCACTTTCCAATTTTCCAATTTTTCTCATGTCTATAATACCACCTATAATGTAAATTACTTAAAATATTTCTTTATATCCTTAAGCAATACCATCTACTAAATAAGATTTAAGGAGCTGGTTAGAATTTCATACATGAAATAAATACTTTACAACAAATCTTCCTCCACTTATGATGGGGTTACATCCCAATAAAGCCATAATACATTGAAAATACTGGAAGTTAAAAATGCATTTAATACACCCAACCTACTGAACAGCATAGCTTAGTTTAGCCTACCTTAAATGTGCTCAGAACACTTACATTAGCCTACAGTTGGGCAAAATCATCTGACACAAAGCCTATTTTATAATCAAGTATTAAATACTGCATGTAATTTATTGAATACCGTACTGAAAGTAAAACACAGACTGGTTGGATGGGCACAGAATTGTAAGTGTATCCGCTGTTCGCCTTCATGACTGCAGGGCTGATTATGAACTGTGGTTTGTTACCGCTGCCCAGTTTCGAGAGAGTACTGTACTGCCTATGGCTAGCCCAGGAAAAAATCAAAATTCAAAATTCGAAGTATGCTTTCTACTGAATACATATTGCTTTCATACCATCGTGGAGTTGAAAAATCGTAAGTCAAACCATCATGAGTCAGAGTCTGTCTGTATAAAAGGTTTCAAGGGCTACCTGAAATGATCTCACACAACACCCTCATTATATGTGCCACGTTCTGAGAAATATTCTTTGAATATATTACGGAAAACCAAACTACTTAAGAGGTTCAGGATTTGTAGCAGTATGACATTCACATGAATCCTATAGTGTCTGGGACACATTTATTGAGCACAGGATGTCTTCATAAAAAAGGTAGGCCCGATAAGTACATAAATAAACTCTTATGCTTTTTCTACTCTTTCTTTGTGCATATGCTAAAACATACATGTTGATCGTTGTCAAATTCAAAATGTCTTTATATGATCATTAGCAACTCTTGACTCAGGTATTTACAGCAGCAGACACGAATCTGAGGGGCAAATGTGAAGAGAAGTGTAATCGCCTTTATTAATTTTTTAAACTTAGGGGGAAAAAAGGAAAGAACATAGATCTGGGAAAAAGAAAGAACATAGATCTTCTAGCTATAGATATATTTTTGTGTTCTGTGTTTATGTGTGAGTCATTTGTTCAACCTTTAGTTTTTCTTTTCTTTTTTTTATGTTTATTTCTGAGAGAGAGACAGAGAGACAGAGAGAGAGAGTGTGTGTGAGCAGGGGAGGGGCAGAGAGAGAGGGAGACAGAGAATCTGAAACAGGCTCCAGGCTCTGAGCTGTCAGCACAGAGCCTGACGCGGGGCTCGAACCCACAAACCGTGAGATCATGACCTGAGCCGAAGTTGGATGCTCAACCGACTGAGTCACTCGGGCACCCCATCAACCTTTAGTTTTTCAATCCCAAATAAGGTTGGATTGCCAAACTAAATATAATCTAAAGTCTTTTTCAGCTCTATTTCCAGTAGTCCATAATTAATCCATCCTA
The DNA here is from genome assembly GCF_018350195.1 of Panthera tigris. NCBI lineage: Eukaryota > Metazoa > Chordata > Mammalia > Carnivora > Felidae > Panthera > Panthera tigris. Next base: position 8,156,422 of record NC_056665.1, on the reverse strand, counting down.
AAGATTTAAGGCAAAGGAATATTAGAGGTCTGGTCCCATAAGCTCTCTCAAAGGCACTTTACAAGTGTTTTGTAAACTGAATTCCAATTTCTGGGGTGTTTTTTTTTTGGATATATAACATTAATATTGTATTTGAAAAATGAACACTTCTATAACTATACAATGAATAAATTATTTTCTACCAAAGAACAACCTGGAGGTCTGGCTTTGAGGAAAACAGCCAATCTCATCCATCACCTGAGCAGACATACTGGGAATTTATATAACAGGACAATAGGTATGATTTCTGAATGTTCCCTGAGGAAGTAAATTAAACTCAGGCTGCATTCCAGTCCTTGCCAGAGGAATTCTACCCAGAGGCAAGTGAGCTAAAACATTTTTAGGAGCAGCAAACTTTACGGAGACCCACATTCATTCCCTGTATTACTTTCTTATTGTTGTTTATCTTTAATTTGGGTTATATGTGCTTACATGCAGACTTGCCAATTATTTTTACAACCAAATCTTTTTTTATTTCTTTCATTGCCTGAAAATCCTGGAGAATTTCCCTCTAGAGAGGCAGTTTGTGTTAATTTCTGTAGTCTTCTATTTTTTTTTTTTCCTGTTCAATGTCACTATAATCATTTGTTCTCTACCCAATACATGTTTCTTCATTTGCTTATGAAGATGGGTGGGAAGGTCTTTTAAGGCTCTTTGACTGTGTCTGACACTTTTCATGCAGAGAATGAGTTCTCCGTGTGAAAGTATACCTCTGAAAGTATAGGCTGGATTCCTACTACAGAGCTTGCAAGGGGTAGAGGACATTCTTTCCAGTAAGTTATCACTTTTCCAACTCTACATGGTAATTAGAAATGATGTAAATAAAGCCAAAGGAATATAATGTTAAAACACTGGCAATTAAAACCACTCAATTGCAAACCAATCCATGGGACACATACTGATGTGATTCTCCTATGAAAAGATCCCTGTCTCTTTTTTTCTTCCTATTTTTGGGTGTTGAGTGTTCAACTTAATCATGACTGTGATCGTTCTGTATATGATTTTGTATCCTGTGTTTGCTGAAATATAATGACACACTTTATATTATTACAAGTTATCTGTATACATTTTTAACATCCATACAGTATTCCATTGGATAAATGTATCACAATTAACCTAACATTTTTCATTTTTAGACCCTTGGCTTGTTTCTAAGTTTGTATAGTATATACAATAAATATGTCTTCTCTTGCAAATATGAGATTCATTTCTTGTTTTTCTGTTCATTATTTTAGGAGTATTTTCCAGAAGTAGAATCATTAGGTCAATAGGTCAGGTCGTTTTAACATCTCTTGAAATTTATTACTGAATTTCTTTCCAAGAAAGGCTTGTGTAAATTTATACTTCCATGGGTATAATATAAGTCCTTTCCCCTTTTCAGAGGGTATTGTGATTTTTTTTTTAAATTAAGTCTTGCAACTTTGATAGGGGAAAGCAAAATAAAATCTTACTTTTAGTTTGTATTTTTTGTTTATAAACTGAATTTTTGCATATGATCATATTAAGCTGTTGAACTTTTCTCTTTTGTGAATTAACTGATGCTATTTTTCTTGCCTATTTATTTACGAGATCTCATTTTTTGTGACAATTTATATAATCTTTTTATATATAAAATATCCACTCCTTCTGCCATACATTCTGTGAATATTTTCCCCAGTTTGCTTCTTTACCCTTTAATTTAGACTTAATTTGTTTACATATTTACAGTCATATCTTTGTGAGCTCTTTCATTGTTCTTTCATTGAAAGCTGAAAGGTCTCGTCTAGAGAGCTGATAAATATGAATTTCTATTTTCTCTATTTTTCTAATACTTTATTATTTATTTTTTAATTCCTCACTCCCCCAACAAGGACAAAATCTTGGCAAGAATATCTAAAATAGCTATGGAAGGAGAAGCCAGCTTCTGGCTAGAAGACTTAGGCATCAGGTATCCTTAGGGATTTTGGTAGCCCTTGGACTCAAACTTGGCCATTTTGAACATCAATCTACAAATGGCTATAAAGTACCACTGCTTACATTATTCAAAGCTCTGTACTATGCAATGTGGGAACAGGAAATGGAAAAAGAAGCTAACGATATGACCTTGTGTACGATCTTGTGTAACCAATCCCACATCTTATATGCAATAGCAAAAACGGCATGGCAGTCCTTACTCTCGGTAAATATAGGAGCCTGCCATAGAATACCATGGTCTATTATAAATATCTAACAAAAGAAAGACTCTAAGTCATGGCTGTTGTGTTACAAAGAGAAAACGTTCACTCTGTACCATGCAACATGGTATGGCCAAATTAATTTTACTTTGGATGCCTTGTACTGGTACTTTTCTCTAATTGAACCAGCCATAATTAGTCCAATAATACATCTTCTAAATGGTCAGTCTGAACACTAGAATCAATGCCAACCCTCATGGGTGATAGAGGAGATTTGTTTATAATTCATTTAACAGATTTTCTCTGAACACTGTCTTTGTGCCAGACCCTTTTCTAGGAATTAAAGGTCTAAAATATAAGTAACGTACTGACACCACTCCCTAGGACAGTGATTCTTGAAAGTGATGGATGGCTTTTTGAAGTGAAGATTCCCAGACTCTTCCTCAGATCCTCTAAATCAGTGTGGAGCCTAGCACTGTTTGTGTTCCAAATTCTTCATGGTGATTTTGATGAGTCCCCAGAATAGAGAGCCTCTCTTTATGCTCAGAGAGCAGTGAGTGGATCTCTTCTTAGAGGGTAAATAGGAATAAACTTCCTTTTATGAGGTCACTCATCTAAACCTACAGGTTTTACATAGAGAATCTCACAATCTTCATAACATATTTGGAAATTAATCAATGATGTCCTCATCCCACAGATGAAGAAACTGATCTTAAGAAAAGTTCAGGAATTTGGCCAGGGTAATAACATCTGTAGTCAGTGGGTCTGTGATTCTAACTCAAAGTTCTCTGATATTTAACTCCACATGAAAGAAAAAAAGAAAAACACAGCAACACTGTGGATTAATTGGGTTGGACATTCTTGAGAATTAAAGAGTTTAAGCACTTTGGTCAAGAATCTGCATATTTCAAAACCAACCCATATGTCACAGCACGGTAATTATAAGATGATGGTGAGTCTATCTCCACACTCTTTTGCTGGGGTTACTAGTTTCATTTGTGTTGAAGCTTTACGTAACCCATCATGCCCTTCTAGGCTGATATTAACCATATCTTCCTACTACGTCACAAACTGCAGGTTATATTTGTTTTCTTGATTGGTCTGGCAATTGACTCCTTCAGGAAACTTGCAGGGAGGGCAGAAAATGGAACCACTTTTCATCTATGCTTCTCTCCAAAAGGGAATAAAATGCTTTGTTCCCTTTAACAAAGAAAAAGGCACAGGAAAAACTGTAGTCATGTAGCCATATCTCATTTTTGGCAACATGGAGCCCCATGAGTTACACTGATTGAAAAAAGAGATTCATCCCCCAACTCTTTTGAAAAATAAAAAATTTGAAGAAATGCTTCCTCCCCGGGGACACAATCACTAGGTGTCTTCAATTTTGCAAAAACTGCTTCTCATCACCAGGTTTATCCTTAGCATGAATATAATCTGCTTTTCTGGTAAGCTGTTTAGAATATCAGAGTAGGCAGGGGATGTATAAGTCAAATCTTAATGGATCAACTTCATGTTACATGTGAAAAGCTAAAATTCTGAGAACTTCATCTTGCAGCAAGAGTTTATCAGTACAGTCAGAATCACCAAATTTTCTTGAGCAATGGTTATATGCAAGATACTCAGGTAGGTGCTGTGGGAGACATAGAAAACAAATATAATCTCTGATCTGTAAGAAACCAAGTGTCCAACTCTTGGTTTCAGGTCAGATCATGATCTCACAGTTTTGTGGGTTAAAGCCCCACGCTGGGCTCTGTGCTGACAGTGCAGAGCCTCCTTGGGATTCTGTCTCTCCTCTGCCCGTCTCTGCCCCTCTCCCACTCTTGCTGTCTCAGTCTCTCAAAATAAAGAAATAAACTTAAAAAAATAAAAAGACATGTTTCTCCGAACCAACGATGCTAAACCACAATTTTTCAAAACTGAATAGTATTCCACAACCTCTTTTTTTAAAGTCAAAGATTCCTCAGCATCAACATCAAATGCTGTTATACTATAATACATATGTTACCTAAATACGTGCAAACCTAAAATTATGGACAGGGGCGCCTCGGTAGCTCAGTCGGTTAAGCGTCCGACTTCGGCTCAGGTCACAATCTCGCGGTCAGTGAGTTCGAGCCCCGCGTCAGGCTCTGTGCTGACTGCTCAGAGCCTGGAGCCCGTTTCAGATTCTGTGTCTCCCTCTCTCTCTGACCCTCCCCCGCTCATGCTCTGTCTCTCTCTGTCTCAAAAATAAATAAATGTTAAAAAAAAAAATTAAAAAAAAATAAAATAAAATAAAATTATGGACAAATCTCTGATGTTTAGTGCACTTATAAAGCCATAAAACTGAATCAAATTTAGCAACTAAATCCAAACAAAACTACAAAAACCAGTAACATTTAAATCAATAATACTAATTTGTTGGATGAATGGTGTTACTACATTGAAACTCAACTTGTACATTCAGTGTGAGTATAGTGCTGAGGGCTTCCATGCAAGTTCTTTTGAATCTCTTTGTCCATATCATTGGGGTATATCACCATTTTTGTTCCCCTAATTTTTTTTCATAGGAAAGCCATATTTCTCACAGCATCTCCTAAATTATTTGAGTTTCACTTGTCATGAACCTATCATTTATATATGTGGTTAATCCTTGCTCTGGTATTCTTAGAGGAAATCTGGTGCCCATGGGATCACAAGGTCACATGCAGACTTGCCTAGTGAAATGACAGGGGGGTTCAATTATTTGTTCGTCATCCAGCTGATCAAATACATACTTGTATTAATTTTTTAGATAACCATTAAGGAGAAAACAGTTAAACTCCTCTCTCTTCTGTCAAACAAGCCAAAAAAATACAAATAAAAATGGACAAATTAGGGAACATGTCATCAGACACCCAGGGACACACAGATTCATGCTGAGAAATGCTCACAACAACTCAAGACAATACATTTTCCAGAAAAAGAAGAGCAGGCTAGAAAAGTCTCCATAGCAGGACAGAGAAAGCGGGTTCCAAGCAGAGTTTCCAACAACAGGTGGAATTTTAAGTAGACGTATGAAGAGATAGCTTCCCAAGGCAGAAGAGGAATGAAAAAAAGCAAAGAGGCAGAAGCCTTTCAGACATGCGTGGGGATGGGGAGTGGACCAGTTAACTGGAATGTTCTAAAGGAGGCATAGTGATTTAATTTTGCCATAAGAGTAGTTTTGCACCCCCCCTCCAAGTATGGTAATTCTAAGTAATGCTTAGACAGAAACATAAGTTGTTGAATAGAGATTTAAAGTATTTTAATCACTAGTAATGAAGGAGGTCACCTTAACTTTTACAACATGATACCAAAACCCATTGGTATCATCTAGCTAGGGAACAGAGCTCTTCCTGCTTATGTAGGTAGGAGAACAGAGGTGGTATATACCTTTCTCTGTTCATACTCTCATTTAACTTCTTTGTAGGAAATTTAGGTTTCCCCTTAGTCCCCCCTCCCTTGATTCCAAAGATATACTTCTCAATAAGTTAAATTATTTTGATTGACCAGCTGTTTTCTATTTTTCTTAATAAGCTTTGGCCATCAGGGGAGTGGCAAGGAGCCCTCCGAAGTGCTAATGTACCATCTGATTAGACGTGTGCTGCCTTTTCCAAGCACTATTTTGCACTTTGGTGACTTAATAAGTGTAATAGGAATCTGAGGAGGACTTCTCTGCCCCTCTGGACCAGGACACAAAGCTAGGACATATAAATCAAGTATTCTACCACCACCCAAGTGTGATGAATGGGGGTAGGAATGGGAGAGAATAGGAGAATTGTCAGAGACATGACTTATTAACCTGAGAGAATGAGGGTGTGCATGTTCCCCCCAGCCATGGGGAGAGTGGATGTTTGTTTCCTACATGTCAAGTGAGAGGGTCTCCAGGAGAACAATTTGTAGAGATTATGAAGTTAGTGTGCCGCAGGAAGGAAAGAATTGCATCTTATTTGTTTATTGGGATATCTGCGTATGCAGTGGACCTGTTCATTGTCCTCTCAACCTATTTGAACAGAAGTACACGGGAAACACAAGAGAGGCCAAAGAACGGGGTAGGGCACCAGAGCACTCTGGACTCCTATTGTTCGTTACAGCAAGGAGGCCTGAGTTGCCCGTGAACGAGCCAAAGAACACCATGTGAGGCAGGCCTGACCTCAGCTGGCTTGCTAGTATACCACCCAAGAAGGTTGGCACACTGGGGAAAGGAATACAGCAACCTGTTAGGTGGACCCCTTGAGGGAGAAGCTGAGAAGTGGAGGGGGGAGGGGAGAAAGAGATGGGGTGAAGCTGGAACACGTCACCCAATTAGGGCATCTTAATAATAAGGATGTGTCTAATACCGCTGGATAGCTCACACCTACATTCCATGAGAAAGTCAACGTTTGGATACCTGTAGCATTTGACAAAGAAGCCAAAAGAGCCAAAGTAGGACGACCAATACGTTGCTAGTTACATAAGATCATTTCTTGTCTCTCATGTTCCCTCCCGCCAAGCTTACGTCACAGGAGCTAGAACCAGAAGAGAAGTGAATGGAGACAATGTCCCATATGCCACTCACAACCTCTCTCTTCAATTGTAAATTTCTTGGGCTGAAATCTGATAGACATCAAAGAAAAGGGAGATGATAAACCCTGAATGAGGGTATGAGGCTTGGGTTTCAAACTAGATGAAACTGGGTTAGACTAGACTTTTTAATGATGGTAAGTGATAGATACCTATGAGATCTGTCATTATTAAGAGCTGGGAAGGGCAGATTCTACATGAGGACATACGTAGAAAAAAAAAAAACTATCTCATATTTGTACCTCACCACATTCAGACTTCAGTAAGTTCCTAACCCAAGAAAAGAAAGAGAAAAGCTATTAAATTCTATTTCACTGGGTTGTGGATCAATGAATTTGAGCATTAACAGAGCTGAGTTTTAATCTTATCTTGGCCCTTATCAGTCAGGTATCCCTGGACAAATTATATAAATTGTTCTGTATGTTAATTGTTCATCCATAAAATTGGGAAAATGTTACCAACCTCATCAAGTCGTTCACGGGGGTTATATGAAAATAATTGACAGGGAATCTGGCAACTATGTTCCTTTTTTTCTTTCCATATCCTCTTACATTTTTCCATAATGCACACATATAGAGTATTTTTTAATATATAAAATGTTGCAAGCAGTTGATATATAATTTTGTGTTTTGTTAATTTGCTTCACAGTTTAGAGCTTTTCACATATTGAAATTGCCACATATTATCATTTTAATATGTTTAAAGAAGCCATCATTTGTGAGAGAGTTTGCTTAGCCGATTCCCTTTTGTGGGAAATTTGGGTAGTTTCCAAGCTCCTCCTCCCCAGTGTAAACTGTGATGTTGCTAACATTAAAAAGAAATCACTTTAACACTTTCCCCATCCCTAAAGATAAAAGGTCTTAGGCAGTCAACATTGCCTTGGGATATCACTTCCCAAGTGGAATTATTTATTCTATCAATTAATATTTTTATTGGCATCTCTTGAAAGTGCCCATATCCCTAGAATACCTAGACTTCGAGGTGGAAAAAAAATGAAAAGAAAGCTTCCTCTTGACTTATGAGTCTTAACTTCTCTAGAGAACACTGACTTATTTAATTTGGCCTGGTTAAAGGAAAACTCCCCATGAGTCCATGCTGGGATTTTCCAAGACCCTTCCCAATTTAGACTCAGGATTAAATAGCCTATAATAATTTCATGCCACAGTATAGCAGAGCACACTGATTTAGTTCTATTAGTGCTTTTTTACCTACATCTCAGCTTTCTCTTCCCCAACAGGCTAGAATGCAGTTTCTTTATCTTTCCCAAGGCTGCACTGTAGAAATCTCTTCCTCCTATCTGCCATCTGCTTTAATGCTGTCTTTTGTCCCAAATCCCAGTTGCTCAGGTTCTAATTATTATCAACTTGCCCATTCAGGTAGCTGAAAGTCTTCTGAATAAATTACACACTACCGTATTCACATTAAAAAGCGTATCGGGGAAAATCCACTATTTCCTATCACGAGAAGGGCATATGTGAGCTCAATCATTTCCATTTCATTTCAGGCTTGCTGCTAAAATCAATTCAGTTTCTTTTTTTATTGAGACATAATTTACATACCATAAAGTTCATTCCTTTTTAAGGCTGAGTAATACACCATTGTAGACCTATACCATATTTTGTTTCTCCATTTATCACTGGATGGGCATTTGGATTGTTTCCACATTTTGCCTTTTATGAATGATGCTGCTATGAACATTTGTTTACAAGTTTTTAGGTAGGCATGTGTTTTTATTTTTCCTAGGTATATATGTAGGCATGGACTTGCTGGGTCATATGCTAAAACTGTTTAACCTTTGAGGAATCGACACACTGTTTACCAAAGCAGCTGCACCATTTTGCATTCTTCCCAGCCATGTTTAAAGGTTTCTCTTTCCCATATCCTACCAATACTTCTTATTGTCTGTCTTTTTTTTAATATAGCCATCCTAGTGGGTGCAAAGTAGTATCTAACTAAGTTTTTTCTTTTTAATGCTTACTTCTTTTTGAGAGAGAGAGAGACAGAGGCAGAGCTCTAGCGGGGGAGGGTCAGAGAGAGAGAGGGAGACGTAGAATCTGAAGCAGGATCCAGGCTCTGAGCTATCAGCACAGAGCCCGACATGGGGATTGAACCCAAGGACTGCGAAATCATGCCCTGAGCCAAAGTCAGATGCTTAACCGACTGAACCACCCAGGTACCCCATAACTGAGGTTTTGATTTAGGTTTACCTACTGGCTAAAGGGGTTGAACTGACCATCTTTTCATATGGTGATTAGCTATTTATATATCTTCATTGCAGGAATGGCCATTAAAATAATTTGCCTAGTTTTAATTGGGTTATTGATCTTTTTATTGTTGATATGTAAGTATTGGTGTATTCTAGACACCAGACTCTTATCAGATATACGCTTGTAATTATTTTTCCCATTCTGTGAATAGAGTTTTCACTTTCTTGATTATGTCCTTCAGAGTACAAAAGATTTACATTTAATGAAGCTCCATTTTTAAATGTTTTGTTTGCTTGTGCTTACGGTATCATATTCAAGAAGCCGTTGCCGAATCCTGTCATAAAGATACGTATTAAGTTTTCTTCTAAGAGTCATATACATTTCACTTTTTGGTCATTGATCCATTTGAGTTGATTTTTGTATATAGACTAAGATATGGTTCCAAATTCATTAGTTTGCATGTGGATATCCAGCCATCCCAACACCATTTATGAAGACTGATTTTTCCCTTATTGAATTGTCTTGGCACTCTTCTCAAAAATCAATTGAACCAGTTGTTTTTAGACTCTCAATTCCATTCCATTGATCTAAATGTATATCTTTATGCCAGGACTGTATCATCTTGCTTGCTGTAGCTTTGTAGTGAGTTTTGAAATATGGAAGAGCGAATACTCCAACTTTGTTCTTCTTTTTCAAGACTGCTTTAGTTCTTCTGGGTACCTTGAATTTCCGTGTGAATTATCAGCTTTTCAATATGTGCCAAAAAGACAGCTAGAATTTTTGATAGGAATTGTATTAAATATGTAGATCAATTTAGGTAGTACTGCCTTCTTAAAAGTGAAGCTGCTCTGGAAACCAGTGTGGTGGTTCCTCAAAAAATTAAAAAGAGTTCTACCCTATGACCCAGCAATAGCGCTGCTAGGAATTTACCCAAGGGATACAGGAGTGTTGATGCATAGGGGCACTTGTGCCCCAATGTTTACAGCAGCACCTTCAACAATAGCCAAATTATGGAAAGAGCCTAAATGTCCATCAACTGACGAATGGATAAAGAAGTTGTGATTTCACCCTTCACAAAAATAAACTCAAAATGGATAAAGAACCTAAATGTGAGACAGGAAACCATCAAAACCCTAGAGGAGAAAACAGGAAAAGACCTCTCTGACCTCAGCCGTAGCAATCTCTTACTTGACACATCCCCAAAGGCAAGGGAATTAAAAGCAAAAATGAACTACTGGGACCTTATGAAGATAAAAAGCTTCTGCACAGCAAAGGAAACAACCAACAAAACTAAAAGGCAACCAACGGAATGGGAAAAGATATTTGCAAATGACATATTGGACAAAGGGCTAGTATCCAAAATCTATAAAGAGCTCACCAAACTCCACACCCGAAAAACAAATAACCCAGTGAAGAAATGGGCAGAAAACATGAATAGACACTTCTCTAAAGAAGACATCCGGATGGCCAACAGGCACATGAAAAGATGCTCAACGTCGCTTCTTATCAGGGAAATACAAATCATAACCACACTCAGATATCACCTCACGCCAGTCAGAGTAGCCAAAATGAACAAATCAGGAGACTATAGATGCTGGAGAGGATGTGGAGAAACGGGAACCCTCTTGCACTGTTGGTGGGAATGCAAATTGGTGCAGCCACTCTGGAAAACAGTGTGGAGGTTCCTCAGAAAATTAAAAATAGACCTACCCTATGACCCAGCAATAGCACTGCTAGGAATTTACCCAAGGGATACAGGAGTACTGATGCATAGGGGCACTTGTACCCCAATGTTTATAGCAGCACTCTCAACAATAACCAAATTATGGAAAGAGCCTAAATGTCCATCAACTGATGAATGGATAAAGAAATTGTGGCTTATATACACAATTATAGTACTACATGGCAATGAGAAAGAATGAAATATGGCCCTTTGTAGCAACGTGGATGGAACTGGAGAGTGTGATGCTAAGTGAGATAAGCCATACAGAGAAAGACAGATACCATATGGTTTCACTCTAATGTGGATCCTGAGAAACTTAACAGAAACCCATGGGGGAGGGGAAGGAAAAAAAAAAGAGGTTAGAGTGGGAGAGAGCCAAAGCATAAGAGACTCTTAAAAACTGAGAACAAACTGAGGGTTGATGGCGGGTGGGAGGGAGGGGAGGGTGAGTGGTGGGTATTGAGGAGGGCACCTTTTGGGATGAGCACTGGGTGTTGTATGGAAACCAATTTGGCAATAAATTTCATATATTGAAAAAAAAATAAAAGGGATGACACCAGCACACGTAAAAAAATAAAATAAAATAAAATAAAATAAAATAAAATAAAATAAATAAAATAAAATAGAAGTTGTGGTTTATACATACAATAGAATACTACTTGGCAATGAGAAAGAATGAAATTAGGCCTTTTGTGGATGGAACTGGAGAGTGTTATGCTAAGTGAAATAAGTTGTACAGAGAAAGACAGGTACCAAATGTGTTCACTCCTATGTGGATCCTGAGAAACTTAACAGAAGACCATAGGGGAGGGAAAGGGGAAAAAATAGTTACAGGAAAGGAAGGAGGCAAACCATAGGAGACTCTTAAAAACAGAATACACTGAGGGTTGATGGGGGGTGGGAGGGAGGGGAAAGTGGGTGATGGGCATTGAGGAGGGCACCTGTTGGGATGAGCACTGGATGTTGTATGGAAACCAATTTGACAATAAATTTCATATAAAAAAAATACTGGGTCTACTTTACAGGTGCCTGAGTGGCTCAGTTGGTTACGTGGCTGACTTTTGATTTTGGTTCAGGTCATGATCTTACAGTTCGTAAGAGCGAGCCCCGTTGTCAGGCTCTGTGCTGACAGCTTGGGATTCTCTCTCTCTCCCTTTCTCTCTGCCCCTCCCTGGCTCGGTCTCTCTCTCTCTCTCTCTCTCTCTCTCTCTCTCTCTCTCTCTCAAAAAACAACAAAAAATTTAAAAAAATACTGAGTCTACTAATGAACACAAAATGTGTTCAATTTCTTTCAATAATGTCTATGCTTTTAAGTGTACAAATCTTATACTTCTTTTGTTAAACTTATTCCTAAATATTTTATTCTTTTGATGGTATTTCAAATGGAATTGTTTTCTTAATTTTATTTACATACAGTTCATTGGTAATGTATAGAAACACAGTTTATTTTTCTACATTGATCTTGTATCCTACAAGATCCTTACTGAACTCATTTATTAGCTCTAATATTATGTGTGTATATGTGTGTGTGCGTTTCTGATAAAGGGTTAGTATCCAAAATATAGAAAGAACTTATAAAACTGGACACCCAAAAAACAAATAATCCAGTTAAGAAATGGGCAGAAGACATGAAAAGACATTTCTCCAAAGAAGACATCCAGATGGCTAACAGACATATGAAAAGATGCTCAACATCACTCATCATCAGGGAGATACAAATCCTTAGGATTTCTATGTATAATATCATGCAATCTGCAAATAGAGATCACTTTATTTCTTTCCTTCAAATCTGGGTATCTTTTATTTCTTTTTCCTTCCTAACTTCCTTGGCTAAAATGTTCAGTGCGATGTTGAAAAGATGTTCCATGAGCAAACATGGTTTTCAAACTTTCAACCTTTTAGCAGTAAGTATGATATACCCAGGGAGTTTTGCATAGATGCACTCTCTCAGGTTGAGGAAATTCCCTTCTATTCCTAATCTGTTGAATGTTTTTATGATGAAAAGATGTTGCATTTTGTCAAATGCTTTCTCTATGGTCTATAGTGTTCTTGCGATGTCTTTGTCTGGTTTCGGTATCAGGGTAATATCGTCCACTTAGAATAGATGGAAAGTGTTCCCTCATCCTCTACATTTTGGGACTGTTTGTGAAGGGTTCATATGTATTCTTTTAAAGTTTGGTAGAATTCACCAGTAAAGGCAGTGCACCTGGAGTTTTCTTTGTGGGAGATGCTTTGATTATTCACTAAATTTCTTTACTTGTTATAGATCCATTCAGATTTTCTACTCTTTCCTAAGTTAGTTTGGGCAGTTTGTATATTTTTAGAAACTTGCTCATTGCTTTTAGGTTATCCAATTTGTTGGTATAAAATTGTTTATAATATTCTCTTCTGATCCTCTTTATTCCTTAAAGTGAGTAGTAATGTCCCTACTTTTATTTTTGATTTATTAATTTGGGTCTTCTCTCTTTTTCTCTTGGTCAGTCTAGTTAAAATTCGCCAATTTTATTGATATTTTCAAAACACCAACTTTTGTCTCACTGATTCTACTGTTTTTCTAGTCTTCATTTTATTTATTCCCACTCTAATCTTTATTATGTCTTTCTTTCTTCTTGTTGTGGGATTTGTCTTCATTTCCCAGTTTCTTAAGGTTGACTTACTGATTTGATAGGTTTTTTTACAAATGCAGACACCTGCATTTATACGTTTCTCTCTCAGCACTATTTTCACTGTATCACATGCTGTGTTTTTGTTCTCATTCATCATAAAATGTTTTCTAATTTTCCTGCAACTTCTCTTTGATCCATTAGTTATTCAGGAGTTTGCTTAATTTCCACAAATTTCTGGATCTCCCAAATTTCCTTGTCGTATTGTTTCTAACTCTGTTACTTGATGACCAAAGAAAGTGCTCTGTATGATAACAACCAGTTTACATTTCTTGAGACTTGCTTGGTGGCTTAAACTATGGTTTATCCCAAGGAATCTTCCATATGCACTATACCAAGGAATCTATCCCAAGGAATGTTCTGTATGCACTTGAGAAGAATGTGTTTGTGGTTGCTGTTGGGTGGAACATTTAATAGGTATTTTTCAGGTCTAGTTTTCAATATTGGAAGTAGAGTGTTGTTTGAGCCCCGTGTCAGACTCTGTGCTGACAGCTCAGAGCCTGGAGCCTGCTTTGGATTCTGTGTCTCCCCCTCTCTCTGCCGCTTCCCGGCTCATGCTCTGTCTCTCTCTTAAAAATAAACATTAACAAAAAATTTTTAATTAAAAACCATGAAAGTGGAGTGTCGACATCCCCCACTGTATCTTGGGGTCTATTTGTGCACATATGCTTATAATTGTTATATCTTGCTACAGATGACATTTTTATCATTATAAAATGTTTTTCTTTGTCTCTAGTAACAATTTTTCTCCTAAAATTGATGTTGTCTGATATTACTAGAGCCACTCCAATTCCCTTTTGGTTAATGATTGCATGGTGTTTGTTCCATTTTTTTGAATCTTTTTGTATTGTTGAGTCTGACGGGTACCTATGCTAAGCAACATGTAGTTGTCTAATGTTTGTTTTCTGTTGTTTTGTTTTCTTTTTTTACTTTCTTCCAATCTTTGTCTTTTATCTGCAGAATTTCATTTATTTACATTTAATATACTTAATGAAAAGGTGGAAATTTTGTCTGAAATTTTGCTATTTGTTTTCTGTCCATCTAATGTCTTTGTTATTTCTCTATTCCACCAATATTACCCTCTTTTGTATTAAATAAATATTGTCTAGTATAACATTGCAATTCCCGTCATTTATATTGCTATACTTTTTTAGTTTTCTTAGTGACTTCCCTATGGATTGCAATTGACATTTTAAGTTTTTAAAAAAATTTTTAATGTTTACTCTTGAGAGGCAGACAGAGCATGAGCAGGGGAGGGGCAGGGGGTGGGGGAGACACAGAATTTGAAGCAGGCTCCAGGCTCTGAGCTGTGAGCATAGAGCCTGATGTGGGGCCTGAACTCATGAACCTGTGAGATTATGACCTGAGCTGAAGTTGGATGCTTAAGAGACTGAGCCACCCAGGCACCTTGACATTTTAAGTTTTAACAATTTAATTCAGATAAATACAACTTAATATCAATAGTCTAGGGATGCCTGCATGGCTCAGTTGGTTGAGTGTCTGACTCTTTATTTTGGCTCAGGTCATGATCTCACAGTTTGTGAGATTGAGCCCCACATCAGGCTCTATGCTGACAGCACAGAGCATGCTTGGGATTCTCTCTCCCTATCTCTCAACCTCTCCCCCACTCTCTCTCCCTCAAACATAAATAAATAAACCTAAAAAAATCATCTACAAAAATTTTGCTTCTATGTAGCGTCGTTTCCTCTCTCTTTTGTGTGCTTATTGTCATACAAAGTGCATTTTATACATTACATGCCCATGAGCCAAGATTTATAATTATAGCTTTATACCATTGTCTTTTAAATCAGATAGAAGGGGAAAAAGTAAAAAAAAAAAATTAAAACCACTTTAATGTTGTTTTGTATTTACATGTAAGTAGCCTTTACCAGTGCCTCTTATTTCTTCATTTTGGTTCTAGTTTCTGTCTCATGTCCTTTCATTTCATTCTAAAGGGCCCCCTTTAATATTTATTCAGGTAAATCTGCTAGTGACAAATTCTCTCCATTTTTTTTGTTTGTTTTTTGGGTTTTTTTTGGAAAATGTCTTAATTACTCTTTCTTTTTTGATGGATAGTTTTGTTAGCTATAGAATTCTTGGTTAATCTTTTTTCACCACTGCCTTTGACTCTACAGTTTCCATTGTGAAATCATTTTTTCATCTAACCAAGGATCTTCTGTATGTATGAGTTGTTTCCCTCTTGCTGCTTTCAGTGTTCTCTTTGTCTTTGGCTTTGACAGCTTGATTATGTGCGTAGGTACAGATCTTTTAAAATGTATCCTAATTGGAGTTTGTTGAGTTTCTTGGATGTGTAGATTTATGTTTTACATAAAATGTGGAAAGTTTCAATTATCACATCTTCAATTATATTGTCTGCCCCCTTCTCTCTTTTCTGCTTTTCTTGAAACCCATTACGAGTATGTCAGTATCTCCTAGTCCCTTTAAGGGTCTGAGGCTCTGCTAATTTTCTTCATTGTGTTTTGTTTCTTTTCTCAGAATCAATGATCTCACTTGACCTATCTTTAAGTTTATTGGTTCTTTCTTCTGCCAGGTCACATATGATGTTAAGCCCCTTCCAGTAATGTTTTCATTAGTTATTACAATTTTCAACCTCAGAGTTCTACTTCCTGATTTTTTTAAGTAATTTATGTCTTTTTATTGATATTTTGTATTTGATGATGCATTACTCACATACTTTCTTTTAGTTCTTTGGATATACTTTCCTTTAGTTCTCTGAATATGTTTAAAATAGTTTTGTCTACTAAGTCCAATATCTGCTCTTCCTCAGGGATAATTTTTACTGACTGTTTTATTTTTTCCTGTGTATAGGCCTTATTTTCTTTGTTTCTGTTGTTTGTTTGGTCACTTTTCTGAGGTAATTCTGTAAATTCTATATTCTTTGTGTTGTGTGGTCTCTGAAGTTTCTTCTTGGTTAGTTTAATGATCAGTTAGTTTAATGACTGGATAGAGATTTCCTTAAACATCTGAAATCAATGTCTTCCAGCCTTTGCCAAGTAGTTCTCTGTGCGTGTTGGGGGCTGACTTCAGCACAAAGTCACTCTTGCCTTCACTTCCTGTCTGCTCAAAGCCTCAAAGCTAGTGAAAGGTGAGAGCTTAGGACTCTCTCTTGTCTTTCTTGAGCATGCACACAGTCCTTACACATGCATGTGGCTTTCTAGATTTCCAAGAATATGCCAGAGCTTTTCAAAGCCCTGATAGATAGTTCGTTCTCCAACATTTCCTTTCCAGATTGTTCGCCCCAATTTTTATCCACAACTATAATGTTAAATATTTGTGTGTGATTGTTTTGGATGAATACCCCAGGGAAAAGTTGTTTGCTATGAACAAATTCTGAGTCAGGTCAATAAAATCATCCCTGTCATGAAGTCTTCCAGAAAGCCAGCAAATGGGTTAAATAATGACAATTCTCTGAGAATGGGGCTTAGAAGAAACTCCAACCCTCACATTCTGCCCCCTCCAGTGACTACCAAGATTCTGGTTTTCACTATTATCGCAGGATATGATCCTGGAGGCTACCCTGGAGCTGGAAATAAGACAATGGAAACAGGGCAAGTGAAACCACAAAACTTGTTCTTATGGACACTCAAAAAAATTTTTAAGTTTATTTATTTATTTTGAGAGAGAGAGACAGAGAGAACATATGCAAGTGGAGGAGGAGTAGAGAGAGAGAAAGAGAGAGAGAGAATCCCAAGCAGGCTCTGCACTGTCAGCATGGAGCCTGACGTGGGGCTCAAACCCACACACTGAGATCGTGACCCAAGCTGAAATCAAGAGTTGGACGCTTAACCAACTGAGCTTAACCACCTGAGTTTCAGTCCCTGAAACTTTTTTTTTAAATAAAGTCTCCCAGAATGCTTCAAGCCTTAGGTTAATTTTCAGTTCTGAAAAACTTAATTCTGACCATTTTTGCCACTGTTCCCATTGATTTAATGGAGGAGAGGTTCTGAAGGTTCTGACTCTGTTAATGTTACCCTCTCCAGTAGCTTCTTCAACTACCAGTTTTGTCTCTCTCCAAACCACTCCACACATGGATGGCAGATTAATCCTTCTAAAGCCCAGCTAGGATCTTACTATCATTTTAGAAATCTTTGATGGATTACACACCTTCAATCCTTGATCTGGTATACATGACATCCACAACATAAGTTGCAGCCAACCTCTCCTTAACCTTGGCTGCCACTATTTCCCTTACCTCTCTTCTAATCTCTAGCCCAACAGACTACCCATTCTAGAGTTTCTCACCTTCATGGCCTTCTCATAATTTCTCTTTTGTTGGGAGAATGCTGGCTGTTGGATGGGATTTGTTTCACTGGACTAGCAGCTCACATATTTTGTGTGGAAAGACTGGTTGTTAATGGGCTAGAGTCTGACGGGAAGGGGGAGGCCTGCCCACCTGAGCTATTTAGGAGGTCTGCTGCCTTTTCTGATATATCCTTGCTGAGTCTACGGAGTTAGGCTCCGCTGATTCACCATTTGTTAGATCAAGTGTGATTAACATCAACAAGACACCTTCTACGTAGATGGTGTGAGATGTCAGTGTCCCTAAGAAAAGTCTACGAAATGGAAAAATCTATAGTTCTTCTCCATTGTGTGTTTCCTTCCTGTGAGTCTCCTTCAACTATTCAAAAAACAAAACAAACAAACAAACAAACAAACAAAAACCCACTCCACTTATGACACTTCTGGTCAGCAACTATATGGAGACATTCCCCCCACATCATGCAATTCTCTGACACCAGCTGAGTGTCCTATAGTTTAACTCAATTCTAACACTATCTACCTGTAAATAGTGTCAGATCCCACAGATTAAGGGTACAGTCCCACAAGACTTCCCCCACCCCAACCCCGATTCAGAGGTCAGTCACAAGCCCAGGTTGTTAACTGTGCTTCTGACCAACCAGTTAGACTAGAGGTTCCGGCCCCCCTCCTTGGGTTTGATTAATTTGCTAGTATGACGCACAAAGCTCAGAGAAACATTTTACTTATCAGGTCACCAGCTTATTATAAAAGGATACGACTCACGAACAGACACATGGAAGAAAGACCTAGGGCAAAGTATGGGGAAAAGGCATGGCATGCCACTCTCCCCATTCCTCCAGGAGTTCAATCCAGAAGCTCTCTGAACACTTTCATTTGGGGTTTTAATAGAGACTCCATTACATAAACATGTTTGATTAACTCATTGGCCATTGGTGATTGATCTCAACCTCCAATCCCTCTCCCCACCCCAGAGGTCAGGGAGTGGGTCTGGAAGTCCAAACCTTCTATTCACATGGCTGCTTCCTCTGGCAACCAGCCCTCATCCTTAGATGCTTCCCCAAAGTCACCTCATTAATGTAACTAAGGCACCTTTTATCATTCTCCACACTTAGGAAATTCCAAGGGTTTTAGGAGTTCTGCCAGAAATGAGGTCAAAGACCAAATATACATTTCTTTCTAAAATACCATTTTACAGTATAAAAGTATACTATAAAGTATACAGTATAAAGTATATAGAAAATATAGTAAGATAGCATACAGTAAATATATGGTAATATAAAATAATATACAGAACATATATAGTATATTATACTATATATACTATAAACATAATATAAATGTGTATAGTAAATATTATAAAAGTATACCTAAATATATATTTACCACAATAAACTATAAATATATACCTATATTTAAACTATAAATAAATACAAGTATATAGTATAAGTAAATATAGTAATATAGTATATAGTAAATATATAATAATATAAATATAATATATAAATATATACAAAATATACAGTATAAGTATATTGTATATATAGTATACTATAAATATGTATAGTAAACACTATAAAAGTTATCTAAATATAAATATACTTACTATACTACACTATAAATATATATAGTGTAAATACATGTAATAAGTATATAGTATATAATAAATATACGGTAATATAGATATAATAGAGAAAATTTAGAAATATATAGTATAAATATACTATATATACTATACTAAATATTATACTATACTATAGTGTGTATACTATAGTATACTCTGAGTATAGTATAAATATGTATAGTAAATACTATAAATGTATATATAAATATAAATATATTTATTATACTACACTATATATATACTATAAATACATACCAAATATACTATATATAGTATGCACTATAAGTATATATATTAAAATACTATAAAGATATATAATAAAATATATTTACTATATTACACTATATCCATATTTATACTATAAACATATAGTAAGTATATAGTAAATATAGTAATATAACATATATAATAGTATATGGTCAATATCTACTATAAAATTATAACATTGTTTCATAAAATTGCATGAAAATAAAAAGTCGATATAGTCAGGGGCAGCTGGATGACTCAGTTGGTTAAATGTTCACTCTTGATATCAGCTCAGGTTAGGATCTCTTAGTCGTGAGATCAAACCCCACATCAGGGTCAGTACTGAGTATGGAGCCTGCTTGAGATTCTCTCTCTCCCTCTCTCTCTGCCCTTCCCCTGCTCACTCTCTCTCTCTGTCTCTCTGTCTCTCTAAACAAATAAATAAAAAATCAAACCAGTAAAAGTGAATAAAGTCAGTCTCCAGCCACTTTTTATGATAGGCTCTGCGCTCATTCTCTGAGTTGTCTGAAGATAGTATGCAGTTTGATGTTTGACTTTGAGGAGTTTCCAACCACACCAGATTAATAGACCCGAGAATGTGAATAAATGCCAGAAAAGAAATTAGCAGTGTGTAATATGTTAGCATTTTACTACAGCCAAAGGAGAGAGATGTCAGGGAACTCTCCTGTGGATGAGGGATTTGAGTACGGGTTTTACAGGCTTTGGGGAGACAGAAAAGAGGAAGGATTTTGAGAATAGGACATAGGAGGGTGTAGGAGGTGCTCAAATTTTTTTTAAAAAATGAACTTTTGATTTAATTGCAACACATGTTCAAAGGAAGTGGTTGTGATTCTCGAAAATGTTCTCACCTCAGCATTATTGATATTTGGGGCCTAATAATTCTGTGTTATGGAAGGATGCGGTTTGCATCACAAGATGTTTAACAGCATTCCCAGACTCTACCCAGTAGATAACACTAGCATCCCCCCACCAGGTGTGAAAGCCAAAAATGTCTCCAGACTTTTTTAAATGTCCCCTGTTTGGGGAGGGGGGAGTAAAATCACCCCTGGTTGAGAAGCACTCCCAGAATGTAACGGTTTTAAACAAAAATGCATTGTCATCTCTCATAAATCAATGAGTTCACCGGGCTCAGGAGGACCACTCACACTAAGACCTTAGCAGAAAGCTGAAGAAATGGGGTGTAAATGCCAAATTTAGAAAACATGGAACAGAACTGATTTCAGGATTGGAGAGCCAAGCATCTGAAGCCAGCGGTGGGCAGGCGGATGGACAATCAAGCAACTTTGTGTGTAAGCAAATGGCTTGTGGATGTTTTAGCACCTTCTGTGAGCACCTCTGGATGCAAGGTGGCCAGACTAAATAGACTGACAGGTATACCAGTCATATGGATAGATTTGATTGGCTAGATATAGATAGATTTGAAGCCAAGGTAGACATTTACTTGCTTCCCCAAACACCAAAGGAGTCAGGAAAGGACCTCAGTAATCTTAGCTGTGACTTTTCAAATATAATAGCTTTTCCAACAAAAATCACCTGGAACACATATGTATACTGCAATCTTTTAATATTTTCAACCACTACTTTTGTTCAACTGCTTTACCTCTCTAGTGGCTACATTTCTACCTATTTTATAAATGTTTGTGATAAAAATGTTTCCATTTTTCTCTTCAGGTTTTAGGTAAATCTTGGAGTTATGTCCACATAACAGTAACATAGCATATAACTTATGCTTATATGGCAGTCTTATGCTTGGGAGATATCCCACACTTTTTCTCATTCCATCTTCACAAGAATTCCTTCATGTATGCATAGAATCACCCTCTTGAGAATGTGAGTTTATGGGTATCTTATTCATTTTTTTTTTTTGTAAATCCAGCATAGAACTTAATCAGTTATCACTGTCTTGCATGCCAAGTAAACAGTAAGGAAATGGGACTCAGAGTCAAGTGGTTGGATGGTAAACTGAAAAGAACAATGCCATTGAAAAGACAAGGAGGAAACCTAAAAATATATTGCTAAGTGAAAGAAGTCCAATCTAAAAAGATTACAAAGCGTATGATTCCAACAGTATGACATTCTGGAAGAGGCAAAACTATGGAGAGAGGAAACAGAGCAGTAGTTGCCGGGGGCCAGGTAAGGGGAGGGATGAATAGGCAGAACACAGAAGAGGTGTAGGGCAGTGAAAACACTCTATATTATACTAGACTGTATTATAGTATTATGTTATGTATGGATGAGTTAAGTATGTTAAGTATGGATACATGTTATTAAGTATTTGTCCAAACCCATAGAGTGTAAAACACCAAAAGTGAATCATAATGCAAACTACAGCTTGGGCAATTCTATAAAAAATGTACCTCTCTGATCAGAGATGTTGACAATGGAAGAGGTTATGTATGTGTGGGGGTAGCGTGTATATGGGAAATCTCTGTACCTTTCTCTTAATTTTGCTGTGAACTTAAACTGATCTAAAAATAAAGAGTTTTCGTTTGGGGTGTTTGTTTATTTGGGGGGAGGCTTTTTAATGTTTATTATTGGGAGAGAGAGAGCACAAGCAGGGAAGGGGCAGAGAGAGAGAGGGAGGGAGACACAATGCGAAGCAGGCTCCAAACTGTCAGCAGAGCCCGACACGTAGCTCAAACTCAAGAACCATGAGATCGTGACCTGAGCTGAAGTCAGACACTTAACCGACTGGGCCACCCAGGTGTCCTGGGAGTTTTTGTTCTGTTTTGTTTTGTTTTCTTAAAGAACCATGTACTGATAGTAGAGAGTAGTGGATTTTCATTGTTGTGCTAGCTGGAAAAGAAAAAAAAAAGTATGACTTAATGCAAGATACTCCACCCTGTCTCATTTTACATGTCTATAAAAAGGAGGATATCCTTATTTGTTGAGGGCACAGGTTCTATTTCCGTCATGCCTGCTGCATAGAAGAGATCCAAAACCTATTGCTTGAAGGAATGGACCAGCAAATGAAAGATTCTACTAAATGACCTCTACTGCCCTTGTCAATTCACTCTAAGATCCCCGAATTCATGGTTTGCACAACCAGCTAGTATCCTGAATTCTTCACTTGTGTTCTAGATCTCAACGCTACATTCTTTCTCAAGGAATTTGCTAGAGCAATTAGATGCTCTCTTAAGCGGCATCAAGTTCTTCATTTTTACCGGAGCATCTCATAAGCAAACACACATGCTCTACTATCTCCTACCTGAAAACACAGCAAAATAAAAACGAAAAACCTTTTGACTTCAGTTCCTGTATCACCTACAGCCCATGTTTCTTCTGTCCGTTCCCAGAGAAGTTTCTCCAGTTGCTCGCCCACTGCCTTATAACCTGTTCCAATCAAACTTTCTCACAACCACCTCGTTGAAACCAAGCACCCCTTTATTATAAAATTCAAAAGTCATTTCTCAGACATACCTTACTTTTCTGGACTATTCTGTAGTATCTGGCAAGTAGACCACTGCCTTATTTTGAAACATCTACTTTTCTAGGTTCTAAAACAACACACATTATTCTAGATTCCCCCTCCCTCACTGGTTACTCTACTCACCATGTGTCCTTGGATCAAATGCTAAATATCACAGTGCCTACAGGCTTGATCAAAGCCATCAGTTGCTCCTTATATACACTCTTTTCCAAGATGAGTTTATCCCACCCCAAGGCTCCATTGCTTGTGATTCCCAAGTTTATACCTCCAGGTATAAGTTCTCCAACTGAGCTCCAAGATTTTAAACCCATTTGCATACTTGACAATATGCATAGATGTTGAATAAGTACCCCAAGATTAATATGAACAGGTCAGAACACCAGAAGTTTTCACCCAAATATATTTTCCTCCAGGTCTTCCCCCATCCAGTTGATTAATTCAGAAATCAGGGATTCATTCATGAGTTCTCCTTTTGGCTCACCCTCTACTATTAATCTACCAGGAAGATTCATTCTTTTTATCCACTTCTATAAATATTTTTCAAGTGAATGGAAATGAAAATTCTCTTTCTTCACTTTATTTTTCATTCCAAGTTAAGTTAATACAATTTATAGCATTTAAAATCTGCAATTCACTCCGTTGAACTGAGAGTTGATAAGGAACATATCTACAGGAAAAAATATATATATCCTACAGAGTTTCATGATGCCAGCAGTCAACATGAAAGCCAACACTTAAAATAAATGAAATAGAGACTACAAAGACAATAGAAAAAACATCAATGAAGCTAAGAGTTGGTTTTCCTGAAAAGGTAAACAAAGTTACTTTCACTAAACTAACCATGATGAAAAAGAGGAAGGACTCAAACACAATAATAAATGAAGAAGGTATATTACAACTGGAACCGCAGAAATACAAAGGATCATAAGAAACTATTATAAGCAATTGTATGCAAAAAAATTTTGATTACCTAAAATAAATGGATAAATTCCTGGAAATATACAATCTACTACGACTAAATCATGAAGAAATAAAAAATATAAACAGACCGGGGCACTGAGTTGAGCATCCAACTCTTGATTCTGGCTCAGGTCATGATTCCAGGGTTAATGGGGGATCCCAGGTTCAGGGGACCAAACCCCATGTCGCTCAGCATAGAGTCTGCTTAAGATTCTCTCTCTCTCTCCCAGCCCCTCTCCCCTGCTGGTGCTCTCTCTCTCAAAAATAAATAAATAAATTAATTAATTAATTTAAAAAAATATGAACAGATCAATAATGACTAATAAGATTGAAGCAGTGATCAAAAACTTCCCGACAAGGAGTGCCTGAGTGGCTCAGTCAGTTAAGCATCCAACTCTTGATTTCAGCTCAGGTCATGATCTCGGTTCCTGGGTTTGAGCCCTGCATCAGGCTCTATGCTGATATCACAGAGACTGCTTGGGATTCTCACTCTCACCTCTCTCTCTGCCCCTCCCCCACTTGTGCTTTCTCTCTCTCTCAAAATAAATGAATAAACTTTAAAAAATAAAAATAAATAAAAATAAAAGCCTGCCTACAAAGAAAAGTCCAGGACCAGATGGCTTCACAGGTGAATTCTATCAAACATTTACAGAAGAATTAATGTCAACCCTTCTCAAATTCTTCCAAAAAATTAAAGAGTAAGGAACACTTCCCAACTCATTTTATGTGGCCAGCATTACCCTTATGCCAAAGTCAGACATTACAAGAAAACTATAGACCAATATTCCTGATTAATATAGATGTAAACATTCTCAACAAAATTCTAGCAAACCAAATTCAACAGCACATTAAACAAATCATACACTGTAATCAAGTGTGTTTTAGCCCCGTAATGCAAGGATTATTCAACATATGGAAATCGGTATGCACGTTACACCACATTACTAGAATAGCAGATTAAAAAAATCATATGATCTCAGTAGATGCAGAAAAAACATTTGACAAAATTTAATGCCCTTTTATGATAAAAATCTCTCAACAGATTTAATATAGAAGAAACATACCATGACATAATAAAGGCCATATATGAAAGATTCAGTACTAACATCATACTCAACAATGAAAAACTGGAAGATTTTCCTCTAAAACTCAGAAATAGGACAAGGGTGCACATTCTCACCGCTCTTATTCAACATTGTACTAGAAGACCTAGCCAGAGTAATCATCCAACAAAGAGACATAAAAGGCAACCCAAATTGTCTCTGTTTAAAGATTACATAATCATATATAGAAACCCTTGAAGACTACACTGTTAGAACTAATAAATTTGGTATAGTCTCAGGTTGCAAAATCAACATACAAAAATCAATCATATTTATATACACTACCAACAAAATATTGGATGGAAAAAGAAAAGGATCCCATTTACAATAGCATCAAAAACAAAATATTTAGGAGTAAACTTAATCAAGGAAGTGAAAGATCTGTACATTGCAAACTATAGGACACGTGTCAAAGACACTGAAGGAAAACAAATAAATAGAAAGGTATCCCGTGTTCATGGATAAGAAAATTAATATTGTTAAAATACCCATACTACTCAAATCAATCTTTAGATTTCATTTCGCTCAAATTTGTATTTCAGGTCAGCTGTAACAAATATAACTTATTTATTACAAAATATTAAAGATGCTGCATTTTACCAGTGTTTACCAACACTAACACCAATAATTGACGCAAACTGTGCTATTCTAGGATTTTATAAATAACACCTTCATTTAATCCATTGTTAAGCAGATAATTGATTCACATATAATGAAGCCACAAACCATAATTTACATAGCACATTCCTTGAGGGCAAGTGCGATCTCAATCTTCTCTGAGTTCCTAGGGTAAGAGCAGGAGTCAAGAAAAATGTGTTACGGAACAGTGCCCTCCCTGTAGGCTCTGTCAGACACTTTGGGCTTCGACTTGTTTTTTCCAGCTTGTGTTCCTGTTTTAATGACAACCACACAATTCTATAGGCATTGGCTCCTTTTTCTAATTACAGCTCTATCTGAGTGGGTAATCCTGATTCTTTGCAACCTCCCTCGCTCCTAATTTAACACTTAGCATGGAAGGAATTTACACAATAAACGCAAGATGATGATAATGATGAGGAGGTGATGGCTCTGAATGCAATCACAGGAGTGAGTCAAAGTGTCTTCCTTCCTGACACAGCTGTCAGATCCTGATGATGTGCTTCTGTCCCTTGGCTGGGAACTGGTGTTCGATACATTTTATACTGAGTCGGAGTCCTGCAGCTAGTAATTGGATCCCATTGATTTTTAATGAGTATAATTGTCTCAAGGGTGACTGAAGCTACTTTTTTTTTCCTTCCCCCAGTATGTAAGTTAGCTTGGTTGCTAACACTGGGAACTGCCAAAGGGTTCACCATAAGCTAATGCTAGTTAGCCACAAATTGAAAGGTAGCAGAGTTGAGGAGGAGTGGAGGCAGAAACCTTTGGCAGAGGCAGTGACTAATCATGGCAGACAATTTATGTGCTCCAAAGCTCATTGCAAAGGGCAATAATTGTTTTAAATACAAAAGGTGTTGAATTCTAATTGGGAGTAATTGAAACTCACCAAAATATTGAATAAAACATTAGATATCTTAACCGGTGTTATGTTTACAATTATCCTCGGGAGTAAGAGCAGCGCAGCCCATGAGCTGTGGTAAGCCTCGCCCGAAGCCCAAGTCCCTGCCACTCATTACTGCCAAGGGTTTACCAGCAAGAGCCCCGGCTAAGCAGATACCAGGTTCAACTGGTTGTATCTGCACGGCGCCTCCCGAATGTACGACCGAGCGTGGACGAGCGCAGAGTCCGTTTCCAAAAGAGTGAGCTTTGTAAACGCGACAAGTGCACCGGGCTGGACGTCTTGCAACAGCATCCGTGCGCTCTGAGCAATATTTCCACACGCCATTATGATGTTGTTCGGCATGCCATCTCTCTGAGCACAGCCCGGGCAAGGGCTATTAACTGCTATTTTCCAGCTGTCACCCTCGCCGTGTCTGCTGTCACATCGTTTGTCGGACAGATTCCGGCTTTGTGGCACATCCCCTCCTTCCTCTCCTCGCCCTGCACCCATTGACAGGCTCTTCTTGTATTCCATCTGCCTATGACACCAAAATGACAGTCAGAGGGATGAGGGCGGGAGGCTTAGGTGGCCGAGACTAGAAAATTTAACTGAGCCTGGCAGATGGGGAGGACAGTCACAGATGACACAAAGGTGGCAATGGAGGAACACACGGGGGAAGCATACTTTATGTCCCCTCATTAGATCACGAGGATTGATGGGAGGCCCTGTGTCCTATTATTCCATCTCAATGTCCCCAGGACCTAGCCCAGTGCCCATTCAATAAATGAATAACCCTAGCTTGTTGAATGAACCTATACAGCGCAAGTCTATACAGCATAGTGTTGTGGTTGACAGCAGAGGCTCAGGAGTTGGAGAGAACTGGGTTCAAATCCTGCCTCTACTTGTGCCCAAGATATCATAGTAAAATAGTCTGAATAAACATGAACAAGTACTTAATTGCTGTATATCTTATTTTCACCATCTGTAAAATGGGAGTAATAGTGGTCCCCAACTCATAGATGAGATAATGCAAGCAAATCACAGAGCACAGGGCCTAGCACACAATGAGCCCTCAAGAATCCACGAAGATAGCCGCCATCTTACACGGCCACGGTAGGTTCCCAAAAGACATATACAATGTTCAGAGTGCTTCTTTTTTGTGGCATATTTAGGGCTAAGCTGAAAGCCTTCTTTGTTACCAGCTCAGATGTTTGAAACAGTTCTGTACCTGGAGTGAGCGGGACTGGTCAAGGGAAATCCTGAAACGCTCCCTGTGTTCTGTGCTTGAGGCCAGACTACAAGGATCAGGATCCAGTTTCCAGATACCCATCCCCAAAGTCCTCCAGTGTGATTCACCCTCTGGACGTAGCCTCTCTGAAGGTGAGAGGAGAAAATAAGCAAGAACAAAGGAAAAGAGATTCTCTTCCTTAAAGTCTGTGACCACTGGCCTAACTACAATCAGTGTTTCCTTTTTACTCATCAGCCCCAGGAGCAGCCCCAGGAGCAGCCCTGCCCCGCCTGCCTGCTTTGTGGAGGAGACATTGCCCCTTATTATTTACTCCTTTAACTAAAAGTCCTAGACCTCATGATCATGACTCAATTGTGTGATCCTGAGGACTCTATTTTGTCTGGGCCCCATTCGAGTATTTCCCTCCCAGACACGTGGAGAGAGAGAGGCTGGAAGGTTAGTGAGTGAGTGAGATGGGGGTAAGGAAGTTGCAAGGGGTTTGGCTGAAATCTGAAGCCTTGGGAGGCCACCCAACTGAGCTGTCTGAGAAAGCCGATTTAGAGAGATGGCTGGATCAGACGTCTGGCTGACCATAACACGATGGAAGTCTAAAACGTGATGGAAAAGGGCAGGATATTGTGAACTGCGCACAAAGTCATGGTCAAAATATTAAGGCTTGATTGGAGATACAGCACATGCATTAGGGCTGGCACTGGGTCGGTTCAGACATGGTCCAAATGTGGTCCAGATGTGGTCCAGATGTGGCCAGAAGCCTGTTATTTTTGTGAGCCTGTGACCTGAAATCTTGGGCTATATCAGATGTGCTAAGAAACTGACTCATGTTGGAAGGATGCTATTAACATAATCTTATGTGAGCATTTCCTAAAGAAACTTCCAGGCACCACACCCCTAGAGAGAACATCCGCTGAGAAGAAGTAATGCTCTCAAAAGAGGAAACATAAGGGAAAGTAACAAATACCCTGGAAGGCAAGCAAGACTCTGTTCACTTTCCACCTTTAAGTGGCCCACAATATACGGTGGGAAGTGAAAAATCTTGCCTCAATCTCTCCTTTGCACGCTCACTCTCTCACTCTCTCTTTCTCCAATAAAGACATTTATGGAGTCAGTATGATTCTTAGAGTCCTTTCAGAATGGACATCCCTCGAGTGCAAACCTCCTCATTAGCAAGTGAGGAGCATGCGGTGACGAGAAGAATAAGATTCTCCCTTCAGCCCACTTTTCTTTCATTTGTGGTACATCTGGAATAAAACTGAGAAGCACGGTGCATTGCCCAGACTGAGTGTGGGCAGGATCTCGGGACCCCAGGGGGATTCCCACGCTCTGAGCAGACTGAGTAGAACCCTTTCTGGGCACAGGAGATGAAGAGATATTGGAAAACCCCCTGAATAGGGCAGCTCATGCCTCAGTCAAGGAGAAAAGTAGTCGCAGGGAGGGCCACAGGCAGTGTGATAGCTACAAGGTGGGTCGGGACCAGAGAGCATCACTTTGTCTTCTTTGCAGGAGAAGAAACGTGTGTGGCCTTTTTTTATTAACTGAATTCTACTGAATGGCTGATACTAGCTCACACTTAAGAAGGAATAGCCTCGGATCTGCCTTTGGGATTTGTTTCCTGGAATCCACAGTGACCACCTGAAGGCTCTGAAAGGGGAGGGCGCCATGTGGCTCCCTCTAGAAGGCTGAAATCAGACCCTATGGCATATTCATTTCAAGCTGTTAGGGGCTCAAGGCCAGGAAGAAGACTCAAGGTCAGGAATCTTGACTCTGCTTCCTCTGAGAACTTCTTCCAAGGTGCATCACAGCTGGTGAGACCCTTCAGGTCATTGGCTTGTTCTGCCATTTACCACACTGTTGTGTTGGAAGAGACAGAGTGCCATGCACACAATACATGCTGCCTTTAAGGTCTTGAAAGATATTCAACCTGGAGAAGAATTTAGCCAGAAGTCAGGACAGTAGGTGAATCATGGGGAGAAGGATTTGGCCTAAGTTGAAGCGACTTCTTTGCCCCACAAAGTGTTGAGCCAGTGGTCGTATTTTACTATTTTTAATGCCTATTTATTCATCATGAGAAAGATTGAGAGAGAGAGAGAGAGAGAGAGAGAGAGAGAGAGAGAGAGAATACATGGGGGCAGGGCAGAGAGAGAGGGAGAGAGAGAATTCCTAGCAGTCTTTGCAGTCAGTGTAGAGCCTGACTCAGGGCTCAGTCCAGGGAACTGTGAGATCATGACCTGAGTCAAAATCAAGAGTCAGACGCTCAGCTGAATGAGCCACCCAGACACCCCACCCAGGGGCCATATTTTAAACAAACGTAGGCCAGCAGGGGATCGGGGTAGGATAAAAACTCCCTTTACTCTATCAAGTCTCCCTCTGATCGAGAACACCGGTCATGTGGAACTGGTCCCTGGGAGGAAGGTGGACGAATTCTCATAAAGAGGATCTGCTCTCCCAAAACCGGGTCCTGAGGTTTGAAACAAGAATACGTATGGAGTGAACCATGCAGAGAGCGGTAACAGGACTCCAAAATAAAATTACTGGACCGAAGAGAGTCTAGGCTAGTGATCTTGAGTTCAAGGCAAGGTACTCAAAACATGTGGGACTGGCTGTAGTGGGCAGCTAGTGACTGTTGCTGAAACGCATCAGAGCCCAGTCTGTGCTGTGGAGTCGATGTCTCAACATGGGATCGTATCTGAAAAGGAAGTGAACTGGGGAGTGCCAGGGACACATAAGCCATCTGTGCCAGACAAGAGCTGGGCTCAACACCAGCACTGGGGACAGCCAGAAACAAGAACAGTGGCAGAGCAGACCCCAGCAGACCCCCGTTCAGGGCTGGAACTGAGAGAGACCTCTTGCCATGGGAAATGGAAGCCTGACCTTCTGGGGGAAGGACATACCCAGGACTTCGTATGAATGTGACACCTTGCCCTGCAGCCAAGCTATTTTTTAAAAGCCACGTAATGATTTAAACTTTTCAAAACGTTACCATAGCTGCGCCAACGGTAAGTGTTAACGTATACCGGACTCTTCCCAGGACCTACTACATGGTTTCCAGGGCCTAGTGGAAAAGGGAAATAGGGTGCTCGTTCAAAAATTATTTCACCCAGCACGAAACCAAACACAGGGCGCTTCTCAGCCAAGTGCCAGCAGCCCTGGTTGCTCCTAAGCGTCAGCCACCACCCTTAGTGCTTTACACGTATTAACTAAATAAAATAAAACAAAACAGCCTTGCGAGGCAAGAACCATTATTATCTCCAAATGATAGATTAAAGAAACCATTAGCAGGGAGGTTAAGGTAGGAACCCAAGAGATGTCAGGCTCCCGCAAAATTTTCTCCCAGAAGTCACACTGTCACTCCTGCCCCCCGTGTCACATTGCTCTCCCGTCAGAGAAGATCACCCAAGACAGCATTATGTGAGAACAGAATGGCCCACCCTTGAGAGAAGGAACTTCCTGTCCCTGGAGGCATCCAAGGTAGACCAGTCTCAGGAATCCAGAGGAGGTGATGCGCTTTTCTGGGAATCGAGCAAGATGAGAAGACATGAGGTCTTTATCGGATGAATGACAGCAGCAGTTCAAAACTTTACATAAGAACCATGCAGGGAGTGTGGAAAATATAGACCCTTGGTACATGGAGGCCAGAGAATCTGAATTTGCAATATCTACAGGTTCTTTTTTTAAAATGTTTTTATTTCTTTTTGAGAGAGAGAGAACTAGCAAGGGATGGGCAGAGAAAGAGGGAGACACAGAACCCGAAGCAGATCCCAGGCTCCGAGCTGCCAGCACAGAGCCCGACGCGAGGCTCGAACTCACAAACTGCGAGATCGTGACCCAAGCTGAAGTTGGACACTCAACAGACTGAGCCACCCAGGCGCCCCAATATCCACAGGTTCTGATAGAACTTGCCAACAGGTGAGGCTTAGAGAAATAAGTCCCTCTACAGGAAGTCATTTCCAATTTCCCTTCCAGGTGTAACTTCTTCGTTTTGTATTAATTCTGTGAAACGACTGCATGTCCAGGATACCGCTGCTCTTTCCCTGACTCCTGTTCAGCCCTTCCTCCTCCTTCTTTTTCCACATCATATAATCCATTCCCACCACGAAGCGGGGGGTCTGCCCCTGCCGTTCCTTATCATCATGTGCTCTGTCACCTTTCCCAGGTTTGTTCTCACCTCTTTGCCTAAATGTGTGCTTCCCTTTCCTCAGTGTTCTTTCTCACGTGTTTAGGGATTTATCAATTCTCCCTTGAGCCTGAGCAAGTTATTTTCCTTGTCCATTTCTGCATCCCAATCCATAAAATGCTGGACTAGATCATGTCTGTGATTCCTCCCAACCCTAACGACACCTGTCGTTAACATGAATGCCTGGGAGTAATGCCATTGTAGTGACCTCCACCCGGGCCCCTCAATCCCCAGCACTGGCTCTCAGCATAAAATACATCTAGACTGGCACCTCGCTGCAAGACTCAAGTACAGAATTCCATCTGTCATCCAAGAGATGCCCTTGTATATACCCCGTGGCAAGATCACAAGGTGTTTCCATTGGGATGATGAAGCTTATGTAGCAAGCCTCTGGCATATTTCTATGTTTCTGTCACTTACAAGTTGTTAGTCTATTTATGAAGTCAGCCATTAGATTACAACTCTTTAGAGACCAAGCAAGTATGTCTTCTTTCCTCAGAGAAAAACAAGGGTGGTGTGGATTCTGTATCACGTTCCAACTGGTGAAGACTTGGGATTTTCCTCACCCCTGCTGGGGTTCTAAGCTCTGGACCAGTAGCAGCAGCAGCATCTGAGAACTTTGACTAGAAATGTAGCTTTTCAAGGCCCACCGGAGACCTCTGAATCAGACAGTGTCCTGGGGCCCAGCAATCTGGTTCCCTGGGCCTCCCAGGTGATTCTAATGTATGCAAAGTTGGAGAACCACGGATCTGGGAAAACTGGCTGAAAATGCGGACCATCAGGCCCCAGTCCGAGATTCCAAGTCTGTTATTTGGGGGATTGGGGTCTGATAGTCTGCATCTCTGCATTTTTACCTTGTCTCTCTGTGGAGACATACCATTTTACATTTATTTAGTACTGTGTATATTACAAAGGGCTTTCGTAGGCTTTAAATTCAAATTTTCCTCTTCGGAGAATTGAGGACAGTTTCAGGTGGCTATTTTGTTATAGTCTCTTGGTTCACTTTTTATTCAATATCTGTCTCGCTGGTGTTAGAGTTATTTATGTGTGCCCTGTCATTCTTACTAGGTTGTGAGCACCTGGAGGACAGAGGTATCATTTTCATGAGCTTTGCATAAGCCTGGCTGTAGCCCGATGCTTTTCCTAGAAAAGAGGATCAGTAACTAGTTGAATTTTATCCAGATACACATCTGGACATTGTTAGTTAACTTTGGGGGACGACATGCCCAGGTGAGCCCTACATTCTCGGTTTTCCTGTGACTAGTCCCACGGTGTGACCTTGAGAGCAGCTACAAAGACAATGACTATCAAGACAAAGTGAAAAGAAAGAGAGAAGAGAATAACTTTCACTGATAATTAAGCTCAGAAATACACACACATCAATTATTCAGTTTCTACAAGTCCTCATTAATATAGGCTTCTCAAGTACAGACAGCATAATCATTCAAATGAGCGCTGGCCTCAAGTTTATCTTTGCACATTCAGTGAAAGAACAATAAAGTGTGTGGGAGGGATAGTCGTGGTGCAAGATGGGTTAAACAACCGAGTGACAGTGAAACGGAGGGCAATGCCTAACAGGGTACTTAAAATTCCAGCAGGGCCCATAGAAGGCAGGCACCACGTACAGACGAGCTTACCTACATTTATGCTTCACATATACCCAGAATCAAAAGGTTTGGGAGAGTTGAGACCCAGCAACCTATAATTTATGTACATTTGCCATTGGTTCAAACTGCTGCAATTAAAAATAGACTCTAAGTTTTATTTTTTGCTTTTTTACCGATTTGTATGCTTTTTTAAAAAGTTTATTTGTTGGGGAACCTGGGTGGCTCGGTCGTTAAGCGTCCGACTTCAGTGCAGGTCATGATCTGACGGTTTGTGAGTTTGAGCCCCGTTTCAGGCTCAACAGCTGACAGCTCAGCGTCTGGAGCCTGCTTTGGATTCTGTGTCTCCCTCTCTTTCTGCCCCATCCCCACTTGCGCTCTGTCTCTGTCTCTCAAAAATGCAAACATGTTTTAAAAAATTTTAAGTTTATTTATTTTGAGAGAGAGAGAGCAAGAAGGGTAGGGGCAGAGAGAGAGGGAGGGAGAGAGAATCCCAAGTAGCCTCCCGTGCTCAGCATGGGACCTCACACGGGTCTCAACCTCACAACCATGAGATCATGACCAGAGCCGAAATCAAGAGTCAGACACAACCAACTGAGCTACCCACACGCCTCTGATTTGTATGCTTTTTAAGGAGAGCTCTATAAATGGATTTTTGTTGTGTTTTTAGAACATGTTCTTGGGGACTTGACCTCCCTAAGTTTGATTAATCTCTTTCCTTTATTTTGTGTGTTACCATGTAAGCCTAGGTCCTTCTGTGAAAATCTGGTGAAAGGAATAGTCTATGATTCCCTCCCAAATCTGGCTGGGTAGGAAGGATGAAATCTGTAGTTGGCACAAGTCTGCATCATTTAACAATACTAAGTTTTGGTGGGGATGTAGGAAGAGCTACCTGTCTGTCCTTATGTATTGGTGTAAGCACTGAGTAGAGAGATTTGGCAAGAGGACAGTGGCTTATGGATGCACATACATAAGAGGTAAACAAACAAACAAAACATGGTTGAGACAGCTCTGTGGCCCATCACCTTCAAGATAATGGTGAGGCCGGGCAGAAAGGGAGGACAGTGAAAATCAGAGGAAGCAGACCTCTGCAATATCATATCTGTAAGACTTTATTAAAAAAAAAAAAACAATTGCCGGGGCACCTGGATGGCTCAGTTAAGTGTCCAACTTTGGCTCAGGCCGTGGTCTCATGGTTTGTGAGTTTGAGCCCACTTCGGACTCTGCAATGGTGGTGCGGGGCCTGCTTGGGATTTTCTCTCTCCCTGTCTTTGTCCCTTCCCCACTTGTGCTCTCTTTCTCAAAATAAATTGATAAAATGAATAAAACTTTAAAAAAAAACCCCGATTGCTAACATAATTGCTTTGGAGCCAATAAATAAGTAAAAGTTACTCTTATTACATGGTGCAGAAAGGAACTCTTTCAACTCTGGATACGGCTCTGACCTCCTAATAGGAAATAGACTATGGTAGACTCAGGTCTCTGAATGAAGCCTGCTTGTCCAAGCTTGTAACTGAAGCATGAGGTGATGACACTTTGCAGGACCTCAAAGAGTGGATGACAGAGCAGGTCTGCTTCAGGGAGTCTGGGGACGCAGTTGGGAGCGAAGGCTGGGAGAGAGTGAGGAGGAGGGCAAAGTGGGCTAAAAAAGACATTTATAGAATGCCTTGTCTGAAAATCTAACTTATGAGATTTAGGAAATGATGAATGAAACCAAAACGTAGGTGAGTGTGTGCATGTACTCACACACCTACACCCCCCCCTCCGTACCACACACACACAATGACAAACCTGTCCACAAGGACCCACAAGGAATCCAGAAGAGCAGAAGAAACTTTTCCTCTTGCCTTTAGATCTGAGCAAACTGAAGCATCCTAAAGAGATCAAGCTAGGGGTGCCTGGGTGGCTCAGTCAGTTAACCATCTGACTTCAGCTCAGGTCATGATCTCACAGTTCATGGATTTGAGCCCCGTGTCAGGCTCTGTGCTGACAGCTCAGAGCCTGGAGCCTGCTTCAGGTTCTATGTCTCCCTCTCTCTCTACCCCTCCCCCGCTTGTGCCCTGTCTCTCTCTCTCTCTCTCTCTCTCTCTCTCAAAACCAAATAAACATAAA
The DNA here is from genome assembly GCF_018350195.1 of Panthera tigris. Classification (NCBI taxonomy): domain Eukaryota; kingdom Metazoa; phylum Chordata; class Mammalia; order Carnivora; family Felidae; genus Panthera; species Panthera tigris. The sequence goes on along the minus strand of NC_056665.1, from coordinate 8,120,763 downwards.
AAAAGAGAGACAGAGATCAATCCAGACTGCACAAGGTTCCCAGGGCCCCCACACTGGCATCCAAGTGCATGGTAAAGAGCCAGGGAGAATACAACAGTGTGACCATCTCCCGGCCTCTGCTCTACTACAAGACTAAGTAGATCTGGCTAAGGTCCCAGATCACATCTGCAGTTTGGGTGTCTATTCTGATCTAAACAGTAGATCTCTGGACGATGATGTGCGATAGAATCCCCCGGAAGCTCAGTTCAATAGGCAGATTCCGAAGCCCCAGCTCAGACCCCCTAAAGCAGAGTCTTTGGGGTGACGCTGGGCACTCCACTTGCCTGTGAGCTCCCCAGTGATGCTGATGTACAACAAAGCTGGGAAACAGCCAGTGTCCCGCGGGCACTGGGGGGTGCTGATGTTATCGGGGGGTGCGGCACCCCAGAAAGGCCCCACGATGTCTCACTGCAAACTGGACAAGTAGGCCTGAGTCACAATCTTAACATGAATTACTAAAGTGTGACATTTTCTTGAGTCACTTCCATCACAGAGGAGGGTGGCCCTGGAAACGTAGGTGTTCCCCAGAGACACTTCTTAGCATCTCTGCAACAATATGAGACTGGGTGCAGCTCCAGGGCCGTAACAGGGACCAGTGTTACGGGAAGGTAGAAAATGAGATCCTCCCTGTGTCAGGAGGCTGGTCAGAAACGAGGCTGCACCACACAGTTTGTGCAGGACCAGAGGACCTCACCTCCTGGCCTCCCACAGCCTCCTGCCATTCTCCGAAAGGTTCTCCCCGCACGGCGGTCCTTCCACTCTGAGCCCTGGGACTCAAGAAGCTACGGAGTGATAAATCAATTATGAAATGGAAACCTCGATTACTGCCTGTCTGCTTAATTGTTTGACAAGTTAATTAATCTCCCAAGCAACTGGGCTCTGTTCTCCCTGTAAATTGTGGGGAAATAGCTCTCACAGGTCCCCGAGGTCTTGGCAGTACAGTATCAATGAGGCTCCTGGAAAACGAGGAATAATAAGCATTTAGTGGGGTCAGCGCCTCAACATAGGAATGAAGAGGTTTGCTCCAGCTCCCGCCCAGAGGCGGTTCTGTCACTAATTTTTTGGCTACTAATTACAGCCTGCACTTGTCTTTATTTGTTTGTTTGTTTTTATTTCTCTTCCAAGAGACACATTTCTTTCCTTTCAGATGAGTCCCTATGATTCAAATGGCCAATACTTCCAGATCGTGAAAAACCCGATGGGGGTGTCAGACGACTCCCTCGGTGGGGTGGGGGGGGGGCCTGTGCCATGAGAGCTGCCATGATGTGTGAGGAAGGACCTTCTGGACGGTGAAGATAGGTATGTGTTGTGGGCCTCTGTCTGGCTGCATGAAGTAGCTACTGCTTTCTCTGCCTTGTGACCATATCACACTGCCCTGTCATCTGTGGCCGTTAGAAACTCCAAAGGACAGAGTGAAGTTGAGAAACTAGATTATGCCCAATAACTTTCAAGAATTTCCCTGCACCAGACTCACCTGGAGGGCTCGATTGAAATTCAGACAACTGGATACCAACTAGACCTACCTGTGTCGGAATTATTAGGGACCAAACTCAGCAGCATTTAATAAGCTTCCTGGATAGATTGAGACCCACTTGGGTTAGAGTGGGGGACAATTGGCTGCTGGTGGCTATACCAAACAATTCAGAAACACACTCCCTAATTAGTACCATACCTGTTTGTCATTTTACTCTTTAGTATTATTTTGTTTATATCTTACACCCTGCCCCTGGGCCTCTGCACCAGCTGTTACCTCTGTCTCCAAGGCTCTTTGCCACCAAGCATAGCCCAATGCTTCGTTCAGGTTAGCTCATATGACCAAGCATAGTCCTCTTGCTTCATTCAGGTCTCGGTTCAAATGGAACATCCTCACATCCTCAAAGTCTTTTCTGATCTCTATCTAAAACACGACTCCTACCAAATGGGATAATGAAACTTTATAAGCTTCTTCATAGCACATATCACTACCTACAATTGTACCATATCTTTGTTTGCTATCTAACTTCCCACTAAGATTTAAGCTCCAAATGGGCAGGAATTCTCATCAGTTTTGTTCAGTGGCCTATCTGAAGTGCTTAGAACAGTGCCGAAATTATGGGCACCACCCAGTAATGTTTAACATCTGTCCAGGGAATGAAGCAGTGGGTGAAAGATGAGGCATAAATTTGCCAGTAGTGGTAAATGCCAACCTCACTTATGTTGGCAAAATCACAGTTAGAGAGACCATTATGGATCCTAACAGTTTAAAACATAACAAGTTTGGGGAAAACAGGACATAAAAATGTACAAAGGAGAACAGAACTGAAAACGCAGCCTATCGAAATATGTGGGATTCACCTAAAGCAGTGCTTATAGGGAAATTTATAGCACAAAATGCTTACATTTAAAAAAAAAAAGGAAGAATGGTCTCAAATCTATAAACTAGGGTTCCACATTACAAAACTGTACACAAAGAGACAATTAACCCCAAGCTGAAATCTAAACATAAAAACAATAGAGAATATAAATGAAACCAAAAGCTGGTTTCTTCAAAAGCTCAATAAAAATGATAAAACCCTAGCGAGATTTACAAAGGAACAGAAAGAAAAGATACAAATTACCAATGAATTTGAAAGAGCAGATAACACTATACAATATGGCAGACATTAAAAAGAATAATTCATAAGGGAATCAGAATCTATAATTAACTCTATGTATGTAAATCTGAGAAATGAGAGAAGATGAACCAATCCCTCAAAAAGCAGGAAGTACCAAAACTCACCCAAGATGAAACAGTTAACCTCAAATTCCTATAGCTATGAAATAATTTGAATGTGTAGTTAAGCCTTCCAAAAATGAAATCTTCAAGCTCAGATAATTATTGCAAAACTCTACCCAAAATTTAAAGATGGTATAATACCTTTTCTCTACAACCAATTCAAGAAAATCAAAGAGGACAGAACATTTCACATCTTCTTTTATAAGTCAACCATGACTCTGTAACAGAAGCCAAAGCCAGTGCCAAAGTGAACGATACGTATCAATATCCCTCATGAACGAAGACCAGAAAAACTCCTAACGACATATAAGCGAATCAATAGATCAGTATAGACAAATAATAAAAATCACAGCCAAGTAATATTTGTCCTGGGAATGTAAGACCAGGTCAATGTTCTAAAGCCTATGAACGTTAATTCACTGTTTCCTGTAAAAATGGTCTAAAGATGAACCACAGGATCATATCGGTCAACGCAGAAAAAGCAAAGACTGTTTTCTTTTTTTTAAGTTTATTTATTTACTTATTTTGGAGGGGGGAGGGGGTTGTTGGGGGCAGAGAGACAAGGAGAGAGGGAATCCCAAGTAGCCTCCATGCTGTCAGAGTACAGCCAGATGCAGGGCTTGATCCCACGACCCTGGGATCATGACCTGAGCCAAAATCAAGAGTCAGATGATTAACGGACAAAGCCAGACACCCGAGAGCAACAATTGTTAATAAAATACATCCACCCATGATAAAAACCCTCAACAGATTAGAAATAGAAGGGAACTTCTTCAACCTAACAAAAAACATCCACATAAAACACATCATTATACTTACTGATGACAGACTCAATACTTTCCTCCTAAGATTGAGAAGAGGATTTCCCAGCCCACTGGTCTTACTTAGTGTAGCACTGGGATTCATCGTTAGTGCAGTGAGAAAAAAAGATAAAAGGCCTACATGAGGAATAAAACATTAAAACTCCCTATTTGAATTCAACATGATTTCTGTTTAGAAAATTTCAAGGACTTTACAGAAAACAAACCAAAAAAAAAAAAACTCTTAAAATTAATAAGTGAGCCTAGTAAAGTCATAGAATAAAAAATGTCATAGATATGACATCAAAAACATAATCCATGGAAGAAAAACTGACAAATTGGTCTTCCTAAAAATTAAAACAATCATGCTAGTGGAAGGCACTCTAAAGAAAGGAGAAGACAAGCTATAGACTGGGAGAAAGTATTTGCAAATCACACATCAAAGGGCTTGTATCTAGAATATATAAGGCACTCTCAACATTCAGTAGTAAGAAAACAAGGCCAATTTTTAAAAGATTCAAAAGCAAAGACTTCCCCAGAGATTATTTAAGCATGACATAATCACATGAAAAGATTTCCAATACCTTTAGCCATTACAAAAATATCAATTAAAACCATGATAAGATCCCCCTACCTGCACAATCCCTTAGAATCACTAAGGCTGACACGGAGCTAAGACAACAAGCGTTTGAGAGGGTAGGAGGCAAATAGAACTCTACCTCGCTGGTGTGAATGAACAATGGTACAGCCACTTTGTGGAACTGTCAGTTTCTTGCAAAGGTAAATACGCACTTACCATATGACCCTGGAAAATAAACTTATGTTCACACAAAAACTTGCACACAAAGCTTTATAGCAACTCTATTCAAAATTGCCAAAAACTGGAAGCAACCCAAATGTCCTTCAGTTCACGAACAGATAAATAAAATGTGGTACATTCACATAGTAACATTCATAGAATGGGATACTATTTAGCATTAAAAAGGGATAAACCACTGATTCACAAAATATTTGAATGGATCACACAGGCATTATACTGAGTACAAGAAGCTAGTCTCAAAAGGTTATATACATTCCCCTTACATTTAAATAACTTCCTCAAAAAAAAAAAAACATAGTGATGGACAGCATATCAGGGGTCACCAGAGTTAAGGTTGTTGGCGGATGCAACTATAAATGTGTATCACAAGGCAGTTTTGGGGGATGACCATTCTGTATTGCAATTGTGGGTGTCACACGAATTTGTACATCCGTTCAGATTTTTATAATGTACAGCCAAAAAAGTCAGTTTCATCACATGATCATGTTAAAACTAAAATTAATTCTTAAGAATGTACATAGGAAATAGGAAAAAAGAAATGAAAAAAACTAGGTCAAAAAGAGAAAAGAAAATCACAGGTGCACCCAGCTGGCTCAGTCAGAAGATCTTGGGGTGGAGTTTGAGCCCCACATTGAATGTAAAGATTACTTAAAAATAAAACCATTAAAAAAGAGAGAGAGAAAAGAAAATCACAATGTCTTAGGGTCCCTCTTGGCAACACTGGACAATTAATGACTATTCCCCAGTTCTCAGCTTCCAACATGGTACCCAGATATGGCAAAAGGGCTTTCACCTGGAATAGGGATTCAGAACCACCTGGGCAAAGACTGGATTTGGGGTTCCACTCAATTTTCCATCCCCATTATCCATTAGTTTCTAAGGTTTTGACTTATTGATCTTTCCCAACAATCTCAAGACCAGTGGAATCAGCCTTGGTAAAAATAGTAGAATATTATGATCACCTGGTTTAGAAAATTCCAACACCTCGGGGTTTTCATCTCTCAGACAGCCCCCAGCATTCTTATTTGTTAAGCATTTCTCAGGTGAGCCTAACATAAAAACCACTCTGGAACTATGAGGATAACACAACAAAGAAACAAAGAAAACAAAACAGAAACAGACTGATAAGTACAGAGAACATAACTGATGGTTGTCAGAGGGGAGGGGATGGGGGGGTAGATGAAATAAGTAAAGGGGATTAAGAGGTACAGCCTTCTTAGTCATAAAACACAAAAGACACAGGGATGTAATGTACAGCGTAGGGAATATAGTCAGCAATACTGAGACAACTTTATATGGTGGCAGATGGAAACTAGACCTATTTCAGTGACCATTTTGTAATAAATATATTTTGTATAAATATCGAATTGCTATGATGCGTACCCAAAACTAATACAATATTGTATGTCAATTATCCTTCAATTAAAAGAAGAAGAGAAAAAGAGAGGCACAGAGGTATCGTGTATGGGTAGAGCTATTAATCTAGTCGGAGAAATGGGAAGCAAATAGGCTTTCCAGGACGAAGAGAGCTATGTTGGGATTTGATGAGGATCACTTTCCAAGGCTGGATGAGAATTTTGAGTCTTGGGACAGAGCAAATATTATCTGTGTGTGAAAGGACTGTGAAGGATTATTGCCAGAGGGAAGATTATGAGAGATTGCAAAAATGAGTTTTCCTCCTCCATCAAGAGATGGGACTCTCCTTCCCTCCTTGAGTCTGTACTGAAATGACTGGCCTCAGCCAACAGGAAATCAGCGATTAGAAAGCATGCGTGGACCTGAAAAGCACCTGTTCCAGCTGCTTTTGAAACATGTTGTCATCATGTCATCCAGAGATGTTTGAGAAAGGGCATGTGGCCCAGTGGCCCCTGTGACCCAGCTGTCATCCTGTCAACTTCCCGAAACAGTGTGCTGAGTTGTCCAGAAGCTGACCACAAGTGAGTGAGTGAGTCCAATTTAGGCCAGCAGAGACAGAGCTAGCCCAAGCCAACCCAAATTCACTCTCAGAATCAAGAGCTCAGTAAATGGCTGTTAACTTAAAAAAGGAAAAATAAAATAATATGACTTCGGTTGCTTCTGGAAGTTTAGTAGTCAGTCAAAGTCACTGCCATTATCATGCCATCCAAGTGTTGATGGCGAGTCCAACCAAGGCCGCAGGTCTAGTTCAGTTCTAGGCCTGACTGGAGCTGGGGGCACACGTCTAGGGGCAAGATGAGGCATGGTTTCACAGAGGTCACGGGGCGGAGGGAGGGCTCCTGTCTGGTTGCAGCTTTAAAGCACCCAACAATGTGTTGCAAGATCATGGAATGGGAAGAAAGAACAGATCTCCAATAACTGAAAAATTCTGTATGATCCAAGCCTCTCCACATGCTCAGTCTCAATGAATCCTCACAAAAGTCCTCTAGGAAAATGGCTTTCATCAAATCAAGCAGTCCACCCAAGGCCTTGCGTCTTGCACATGTGAGCAGTCAGGCTGGGCTTGGAAGGGCTAACACCCTTAACCACTCATCAGTCTCGCATGCAGCAGAAGGAACGCCCCACTTAGCATTACATGGATTTGTAGCCAAATTTTCTCTGTAGTACCTATTAGGTACAGACAGTGGGCAATTATATTTCATCTCTCTGCACCTTAGTTTCCTAATCTGAGAAAGTGGGGAGCGATAAGAGCTATCACTTAGGGAAAACATAAATGAGTTAACAAGGTAGAAATGTCACTCAGTAAATGTTTCCTGTTTCTCATGTTCTATGATAGGATATTGGCTTTCTGTAGGTCCTGAAGTTTCGGCATGAAGTGCAAAGCTTTACTGCATCACTCTGTAATCCTAGGGCATTTCTTCCACTGACGTTTGCTATTTCTCTCTCTCTCTCTCTCTCTCTCTCTCTCTCTCTCTCTCTCTCTCACACACACACACACACACACACACACACACACACACACACACACTCATTATTCACAGCTTTCAAAAGACACATCTGCTCTTACCCTCTCTCTTTGTTCCAGACAGCACACACACTTTGCCGGGGGCCAAACTCTACTTTGCTCACCTGCTCTCTGCTACACCTGTTCATACACATTTGCACTCACATCTGAAGCAGCACCTTCACTGAAATCATTCCCCTACTCCCCCTCTCCTCCCCATCAGAGCAAGGCCCCGGGTCCCACCTGAACGAGGCTTTGTAAAATAGCCCTCCCGAAGCTGTCGTCTTCAGTTAGTGGGGATAATGGGATTATTCTATCTGTGTAATAATAACATGTTCAATTTAAAGCGAAAAAAAATCTGAAGCCACTTAAAAGCTGCTGTTTGGCGCTGATATATTATTTCAGTAATGAATAATCACTGAAGATATTATTCTGGATGCAGTTACCATGCAGTGATGTGAATAAAATGCATTAGATGGAAAATTGTATTTCAAGTAAATATATGCACTGGTAGAAATGTATCACCACCCATTAATATGTATTAATTCAGAACCAAATGCCAACTGGAGTGCGCCTACATGGGTTTGAATGGCAGGCAGTGATTTGGAAGTGGGAGGAAATAGGTTTGGATTTGGTCAAAGAGACTGAGAAATGATAATGAGGGTTGTGGTTCATGATTCAAAGTGAACAGGCGACAGAGCGGGCCTGCGAAGCACCCCTCCCGCACCTCCTTCAGAGACTTTATCTTTGACTAAACTCTACTGATAACTGACATTTCTGAAGCAGGGGCTCTTTCCCCTCTCCCACAGTCTGCATTTTCAAAGATCCTTTCCTTTGGAGAGGAAACCTGTAAAAAAATTTTTTTTTGCTAGGGTAACTACTTTGCATCTTAGCTCCTTCCCCCCTCCTCTCTCTCTCTCTCTTGCTCAGTGCACAACAGGAGCAACTGTCAAGCATATCATCATTAAGATGAGCTTCTCCAATTCTGAAATCTGCAGGGGCTTCCCCATTAGCAGACGGCTCCAGATCCAAACTGCAAAGGTGGCTTCCCCATTCTTAAATGGGACACTCTCAAGCCCTCCGCTTTTCTCGTTTTATGGTTTTCTAGGGTACTCCAAAGACTTAAGGACCCCAAAAGTATTGGCACCTTAAGAAGGGCTTTCTCAGGCATGCATTTTCTCCTATTTAGTGCAATTTTATTTAAAAAGGTACAAGTGTGAACCTCTCTGTCATTACAAGATACCCTAGAAAAAGTGAAAACACAAAATATTTCTTAAAGCACGTAGTCAACAAAAGATTAATAACCAAAATATATAAAGAATAGCCAAAATATTAACATAAAAAAGAAAGACAACAAATAGGAAAATTGACAAAGACTAGACCAGGGGTCTCACCAAAAAAAAAAAAAAAAGGAGAGAAAGAAAGAGAAAAGAAAATCCAAGTGGCCAAGAAATCAACATCAAAGATTTAAAAATGGAAAATAAATCCACAATAACATATCTTTGAACACCCATCTGATGGAAAAAAAATAATAATCCATTGATACCAAGTGGATACAATTGCAGAACAAGAAAAGTTCTCATACACTGATGATGGGAATGTAAATTAGTAAAATCTATTTTTTTAAATTTTTTTTACATTTATTTATTTTTGAGAAACAGAGTGTGACAAAGCATGAGTGGGGGAGGGGCAGAGAGAGAAGGAGACACAGAATCTGAAGCGGGCTCCAGGCTCTGAGCAAGCGGTCAACACAGAGCCTGAGGCAGGGCTCGAACCCACAAACTGTGAGATCATGACCTGAGCCTAAGACGCTCAACCGACTGAGCCACCCAGGTGCCCAGTAAAATCTTTTTTTTTTTAATTTTAATATGTTTATTTTTGAGACAGAGAGAGAGACGGTGTGAGCACGGGAGGAGCAGAGAGAGAGGGAAAGAGAATCCCAAGCAGGCTCCGTGCTGTCAGCACAGAGCCCAACTCAGGGCTCGCTCCCCAGAACCATGAGATCATGACCTGAGCCAAGATCGAGAGTCGGATGCTTAACTGACCCCAGCAAATCTCTTTTGAAACAGTATGGCACTGTCTTCTACAGCTGAAGGCGTTCATGTTCTATGCTACAGTCGTTCAAGTCTCAGGCACCTACCCTCGAGAAACACATCATATGTACACAAATACCCATAAGAGCACCGCTCAAATATCGCCTCAAACTAAAATTACCAGTAGAATGGACAGAATATGGTGTACCCACACAACCAGGTAGCGTGCAACAATGAAGATGACCAAGCTACAATTACCTGCAGCAAGATGAACATTCCAAACATAATACTGAGGTTAAAAAAAAATAATAATAAAATCCAAAATACATACAATGAAATTGCTTTAGGTATTGTTCGAAATGAGGTAAAACTAAACCATATTGTTGAAGGATACACGCATTGTGATAAAGTCTAAGGGGAAACAAGGAAATGACAATCCCTGGGTCAGGAGGGTGGGTACCTCCACGTGGAAGAGAGAGAGAGGCACATCGCATGGATTCTGGGTGCTGGTGCTGTTCTAGATCGTGACTTACACGGATGTCAGGTATTGGCTTCATAACCATCTGAACAAATACACACATCACCACTTCCTATTCTTATGCCACTATGCGTGTTGTGGTTTGCCGTAAGTTAATGGTAAAAATGCAACGCAAACTGGCACATTCCTCCAGCTGACTATTGAAGGCACCCCGGTTCTAGCCTCCCATCTCTTTCCAGACTTTGGTTTACGATTTCAGCGTGCTGCCCTGTCCTCCACCCAGCCCTTCTCTGCTGCCTGCAGTGCCTTGTCCCAAAGGTAGGCTTGCTCCAGTAAGATGAGAGAAGGCAAGGCCCACTCCCTTCTCCTTGACACGTGGTCTCCTGAGCTCTCCATGGTACCAATGTCTCCTGGCCCACCGCTGCTCTTTCTCATCGCCTCAGGGTTCCTCTTCCTCCCCTCCACTCAATCTTGGCTCAGCCCAGGACTCAGCCTTGTGCCTCCCCCGCGATCTCCTTCCTTTCCATCTGCTCTCCTCTCCTCTCCCTTCTCTCTTCCTTGATGGTCTCATCTAGACTGTCGGCTTTAAATATCCTTTCTGATCACCATGGCTTATATGGTTTCTGCACTCCTACTGTCAACGTGGCACTCGAATTTGTATGTTTAAGAAGAATATCAGACTGAACATGTCTGGAACAAGAATTCTTGCTCCCCAAACCTGCTATCGAAGCTGCCACCCCCCACCCTTCTCACTCCAGTTAAATAGCTGCTTCATTAAACCAGTTTCTTGGGTAAAAACCCAGGAGCCAAACCCAAGTTTCCTTTTCTCTCACTCCTTTTTCTCTGATGTTCCATATATTGCCATGTGCTATCACTTTTTTTAAAATATTTTTTAATGTTTATTTATTTTTGAGAGAGAGAGAGAGAAAGAGACAGAGCGCAAGTGGGAGAGAGGCAGAGAGAGAGGAAGACACAGAATCTGAAGCAGGCTCCACGCTCTGAGCCATCAGCACAGAGCCCAACACGGGGCTGGAGCTCAGGAACTGAGAGATCATGATCTAAGCGGAAGCCGGATGCTTAACCAACTGAGCCACCCAGGCGCCCCTGCCATGTGCTATCACTTCTGCCTGCTAAGAGGGATCTTGACTCCATGCTTTTGTCCATCCAACTCAACTGCTCCCATTGTCGGTCAGGCCCCCACCACCTGTAATTAACTGTTGCAAGTCCTCTTGGTGAGACTCCCACTTTCCACTTGAGCACACACCTCCTGCAATCCATTCTCTGCCCAGCAGTTTTAGAGATCTTCTTTAAATAAATAAGGCAGCACTCTACTGTTAGCAACCTGTCAATTGTCCTCTGTCACCCTTAGAATGAAATCTGCCTTCCACGCCATAAGCGACATCTTCCCTGCCCAGTCCAACAACCTCCCTCATCTTCAGTCTTGGACGCAGACACACTTTGCTGTAGACACAATGACCCTTTTTCTGATTCCACAGAAGTAAGAGCTTTCCCTGTGACCTCAAAGCCCTTGAACTTCCCAATGTCCTCTTCTAGAACACACTTTCTCCAGGTCTGCAGTGTCTGACGCCTTCTCCTAATCCCTTCAAAGAGGCTCTCCCTGACCAGCCATTCTGATGTGTCTCCCCTGGCACCTTCCGTGCGAACCCCTTGCTTTATTTCATTGACCCTAATTGTTTTCTAAAATATCCTATTTGCTGAGTTGAGGTCTTGTCCCTTGTTATGTCCCCAGTTACTAAAATAAAGCTTGACACTCCCATAAATATTGACTGAATGAAAGAGAAAGGCAGGGGCTTTTCCTAACTTTACATCCTTGTCTTTTCCAGAATTTACCACATTCTTAAGAGTAGATAGGAGTCAATTTTCATATTTTATGAAAATATGCAAATGTAACTGAATTTTTAAGGATGCTCACGATTACTGTGAGCGGCCATTGTACTGTGTGGTGTGGATTATGGTGAATGAAAATTCTCCTTTGCTGCCAGTGTATAACTCAAGAGAATTTGGAATTCTTTGGAATTTGTTGGCAGTAATTATCAGAAACTTTAAAAATGTACAAAGACCATTACATCTACTTCTAAGATTTTGTCCTGGGAGAGGGGAGCACAAACCATATGAATATGTACTTATAATAACAAAACAAAAACTAAATAAATACAAAAATTCTGAAAACAATTTGAGTATATACAATAGATAGGATCTGGGTAATAAGCTATCTTGGGGCACCTGGGTGGCTCAGTCAGTTAAGCTTCTGACTCTTAATTTCACTCAGGTCATGTTCTCATGGTTGGTGAGTTTGAACCCTGCATGGGTCTCCACACTGAGCGCAGAGCTTGCCTAGAATTCTCAATCTCTCTCTCTCTCTCTCTCTCTCTCTCTCTCTCCTCCTCCTCCTCCTCCTCCTCCTCCTCTCCTCCTCCTCCTTCTTCTTCTTCTTCTTCTTCTTCTTCTTCTTCTCTCTCTCTCTCTCTCTCTCTCTCTCTCAAAATAAATAAGTAAACTTAAAAAAAGCTATCTGGAAAGTTGAATATCTTGAAATCATTAAAATTGTTTCATGGAAAGCTGATCTTCTAAGTTGTGAAAAGATATTTACAATGTGATCATATTTTCATTGAAAAAAGTCATCGTATTTTAATATATAAAATTATGCATAATGAAAAGGTTGAATAGGCATACGACACAATGTAAGCAGTGGGTGGCAGACTTATGAGTGAATATCTGTATTTTCAAAAACATCTACAATGAATTATATGTTTCAATTTATAAAAATAACAATGTATTTGGTTCTTAAAATATATATGTAGGTATACAATGAAAAAAATGGCACATATCTCCACTAGATAACCCTTGCTGATTTTTTAAATGAAAAGTCTTCACAATGTGAAAAAAGCAAAGCAGTATAAAAAATGAAAGCTTCCCTAATATGTCCTTCTTCTGACTTCATTTTCTCTTCCCACCAGAATCTCTACTAACATTTCTTTTGCATAAGAAATGTTTCTCCATAATGATTTTATTTTCTCAATAGCTGGAGAATATGCCATTGTAAGGATGCGCCATAATTTATTCAACCACTGTCATAATGAGGGACAATAGGATAGCCATTGGGAGTTTTCACTATTATGAAAGATGATGTACTGTGTAAGGAAACCTCCAGAAGTTTAACTGCTGAGTCGATGTGTGTGTACCTTTTTATATTTTGGTATATAGTGCTAAACTGCTCTCCCAAAACACAAGTGTCAAATAATATTTGTGATTTGCTTTAGGGTTGCCTTTTATGTCATAATGATATCAGAGGATGTTTCGTTTGGTCGATTAATTCATAAAGAAAACTAGAGCTTCTGCGTTCTCAGGATGGGGAATTTGGACTAGGTGATTTGTAATGCCACTTCTAGCACTAAAGTTTTAAGGATTCCATAAGCCACACTCGGAAACACAAGAAAATATCGCCAGAACTACACAGTAAGGAAGAAAACTTGGGTTAAGAGAACGAGCACTGTAATGAGAGTCCATACTCGGTGCTCTAGCTCCATAGTAAGCATGTGAGTGACATGGAGGTTCATGAGCCCTTGAATTTGGGAACAGGTCACAGTGGCATTCAGGACTGACCTTTGAATCCAAGAAGTGCGCTCTGCACATAATCCACAATGGTCCAGTGTTGTGAGCCCACAATGGATGGCATGCGATGCCCCGTAGCAAGGGACACCATGTGTAAAGGTTACTGCATGGCCCCGTGGTGTCCATTTTGTGGCTGAGCCATTGTGTGTTCATTGGGGTATGCAGGCATAGGGGGAGTAGGTCAGTGACACTGGAAGCATGTGACATTCACTTGGAAAATTCCAGGCATGCAAGTTAATTATGAATGACCTCTAACATTTGAAAGTTCAACCCTAGGTCTTTTCTACCCAGGCAAGGTGACGGGAGCAAATCAAGTGTCTGTTGCCCATTATCCTCATGAACAGCCAGTGGATTCGTGGTCAAAAGGAGACTGTCTTTTCTTTTGATTAACCTGAATTCCTTGATACAAATTGGATTTGCTTATTCTAGCTATCCTCAGGTATGCCTGAATCCCAATGAATTTTACCATTTTAATAAATAGCAGTGTCGGTGTGATTGCTCTTAAAACCCAGCCACTTGTGGAATAAAATATATGCAGATTATACAACAATCCTGTATAATTATTTCAGAGCAGACATAGTGAGAAAATCCTTGTTGTTAAGATGATGAGATAATTATGGCTCGAGATACAGCTCTCTTCCAGAGGGAAGAAAGAGGTTGGTCATTTGGGTTGCTAAATATTACAAATGTTCCTGGGGAGAGGGAAACTAGTGGCCTAGAGCTCAGAGAGAAGAGAGGAGGCTGTGTTGTGGGGGTGGGTAGAACACAGCAGTGTGTCACAAACGAGTAGGAAGTGGTGGGTATAGGGCTTTGGGACTGAAGCCGATTGACCCAGAACGGAACCGATAGATCACGATAGCAACAGCAAGCAACAGCTAACACTCAGTGCTGACTCCGTGCCAAGGACCAGCTTTTCGCAGGCAAGAAATCACTCAATTCCCACGAAAAGCATTTCGTGTGGGTACAATTATTGAGTCCACTGTAGAAATGAGAAAACCGAGCCCAGGAGAGGAGAAGTAGCTTGCCCGCCATCGTATAGGTAGTAAGTGGTGGCACCAAGCTGGAAACCAAGAAATTCTGACTTGAGGGCCCCTCCCTGTCAACAAATCTGCCTGGGAATCATGAGACCAGGAAATCCAAAGATCTTAGGGAAGTTGTCACATCAGATCACTGTTTCTGACAGTTTTCTCTCCAATGTTCCAATGATGGCTTTGTCACTTACAAAGTTTGTTTGATTTCTCTGGACAACATCTTGAGAAGGTTCTCTGACCCCCAATTTTCTCAGAAAACTGTGGCAGGGACAATCAGTGGATCCTGAAAGACTCACAACCCCCTTCCAGGTGTAGAACTATGCCGCGGAGGAGCGACTGCCAAGCCAGGGACTCCATTTCCCAGCCTGCCTTGCATGCCGGGGGCATCACATGACCGCTTCTGGCTAATGGAATGTGAGCAGAATTAATCCTTGTCACTTCCAGGGTGAAATGCGTAAATATCTGTGTGTCTTCCTTATACTCTCTTCCTCTCTGGCAGTCACGGAGTTCACACAGTACCAAAGGTGACAATGTCCTAAGAATGAAGAAGCCTGGATCCTTGAGTCACTGGATACTCAGGACAGTGGGAATTGAAAATTTTACATAAGAAACAAAATGAATATTTATTCTATTAAGTCCAGCAAAACCAAGGTTTTTTGGTATAGCCATTTAGCCCTACAGGGTTATTTGGGGACTTAAAAAAAGGCAAACATATGCAAAACGACTATTCAGTGTCTCACACACAGTTCCTTTAAATCACTTCAGAGCCCTAAAGGTGAAGGGGTGTTTTGTTATGCATAACAAGCCCCTTTCCAGCACAACTGAGTGTATGTTAACAAGGTAACTTTTGGAAAGCACCGATGGGATGGTAGCCAATTGGAAGGGGAACCAACCATAAACACAGGGGTAGAAATTTCAGTCCCCTCCCCAGCTCCGATTTCTGGGAGGAGAGAGGAGGCTGGAAGTTGAATCAATTAGCAATGGCCAATGATGTCGTCCATCATGCCCATGCGATGAAGCCTCCATAAAAATCCAAAGGAAGGGGAATCAAAGAGCTTACCAGAATGCTGTCGTATGCCCAGCAGCTTATGCTGGCCTCAAACTTCACATGAACAGAAACTCCCTCGTTTGGGACCCTGCCCCGTGTATATCTTCATCTGGTTGTTGATTTGTATCCTTTAATATCCTCAGTAATAAATCAGTAATCCAGTGAGCAAATGTGTTTTGAGATTTTTGTGAGCCCCTCTAGCAATTTAATTGAACATCAGAAGGGGGAATTGGGAGGCTTCAAACTGTGGCCAGTTGGTGAGAAGCACAGTAACAAACTGGGCTGGTGACTGGCATATGAAGGTTAGGGGATGTGCCATCTTGTCTAACTGAGCCCATACATAGCGTGTGGGATCTGGTGCTGTCGCCAGTAGATAGTGTCCTATTGACTTGAATTGTAGGACACCCAGCTGGTGTTGGAAAATTACTTGCTGCTTTGGGGAAATCCCTCCCCCCCTCCCCACACACACACACACTCAAATTGGGTCCAGAACTTTTATTATTGTTTTAGTTTATTTATTTTAACACATAGAGAGAGCAGGGGAGGAGAAGGGGAGGGGTAGAGAGAGAGAATCCTAGGCAGACTCTATGCTTTCAGCACAGAGCCCAATGTGGGTCTTGAACTCATGAGCCATGAGATCATGACCTGAGCAGAAACCAAGAGTCAGACGTTTAACAACTGGTCCACTCAGGCACCCCTGTGTCCACAACTTTTAACCCTAAAATTAAGTCCCTCATTTTTTTCCATGAACCTATTCCAAAAATAGCTATTGCATATCTCATGGCTAGCATTTTATGAATAAAGACAATATGAGGCAGGCTGAACATACTCACTCTCCTTAAAAGATCTTCCCACCCCTTATTTAGTAAATTTCTGCCATTAGAGAAATAGTTTTTGGAGCCCTCAAAAACTTTGAATTTTTTCAATATCAGTAGTAGATTTAGCACTTTATACTTTTAGTTTTAACAATGCTTTATTCTTGGAGGCAGGTCCTTCAAAGGAATCAGTGACATAATGAACACAGTAACAAGAATTCATGGGCACCAACCTTAAGTAAACCATAACCTCTGCCTAGATTCTTAAGTACTACTGACAAATTCTGACTGTGAATTGTGTCCACAGAGGCTAATTATAACACTATGACCACTAAAAGAATCCACGGGGATTCATCCTGAGAGCGTGACCCTCCCAATATCTCAGACCCTGTTTTTGCTTTGGATCAGGTGCCCATTTAGCCTGGCTTCTGACATCCAGGGTTAATTAAACAAATAAGCATTTATTACTTCTATGCTGGTGCATAACAAATTGTCACAAATTTAGCCCCACAAACTTCACCACACACGTTTGTTATCTGCTAGTTCCTGTGGGTCTGGAGTCTGGGCACAAAAATAGTTGGGTCCTCTGTTTTGGGTGTCTCATAAGACTACAGTCAAGCTGTTTGCCAGGGTTTGTGTCTCATCTACAGGCTTGACTGGGGAAGGATCTGTGCCCAGGCTTATTTACATGGTGAAGGACAAGCTTGTTTTGGGGGGGGGGGGGCGGCTGTTGGACCAAGGGCCTCAGTTTCTAGTTTTCTGTTGGGTAGAAGTGGCCATCCGTTCCTTACCATGTGGTCCCCCTCAGCATGACAACCTGCTTGGTCAAAGCCAGCAAGGGGAAGAGGGCAAATATCCCCGGTATCCATTTTCCATCTTAGTAATACATTGAAAAATTAATTAGATCAAATCACTCCCCTGTCTAAAACCATTTAATGGCCACTCATTACATTTAAAGAAAAAATCCATATCCTTTACCAGGTGCACATGTTCTAGTCTTTCTCTCACTCCCTGACCTCAACCCTTACCATTCTCCAGCCTTATAATTGTGCCTCACCACACCACCCTTCCTCCCCTTCCCTTACATTGCCAAACTTATTTCAGCCCCAGGGCTTTTGCATATGTGGTTCCATGCTTCAGAGCAGGAAACACTCTGCCTCAAAGTTTCATATGGTTCCTTTGTACATTTCAGCTCAAAAATCCCCTCCTTAGTGAGGCCTCTCTTGACCATTCCATCTAAAGAAGCCTCCCCAAAGCCATCACTTTCTATCACATCCCCTGGTTTTATAGCTCTCCATAGCATGTAATGCACTTAAAAACTATCTTCTTAGTTTGTTTCCTTATTATCTGTCTCCCTCCACCAAGATGTAAAATGCATGTAGGTAGAGACTGGCACTGATTTGTTCACTATTCTTGTAGTATAGCATTTACTGGATGGATGGATGGATGGATGGATGGATGGATGGATTGATGGATGGATGTTATTTGTTTGGGAGTTCCTTCAGAAGGCCATGTGGTAGTAATACTATGAACCCTTTGGCAATCAATCAGTGAAGCAGGGTAAATTCCCAAATCATAGAGAACCATCAAACCTAGAAGAATAGTCTCCTTCTGCCTGTTTCACTACTGGTCACGTGGAGTAGAAGGTTCAAAACCCTCATAAATGGAAAATTATGAGGGACAATATTTGAAGCACATTTCTGCTCTTAAAAATGTATGATCCAGAAAGTTCTGGGAAAAAAGATGAAGCAAACTTAGACATCCAGGGGAAGAGAGCTACAGGTTGGCCATAGGAAGAAAGGTGGCTAAGAGGTTGGGAACGGTGCAAGAATCCCCCTTCTGGGAACTGGATAAGCTAGGAAGAAATATCAGCTGCTCACCAGACTATAGGCTGAGCAAGATTGGAAACTAGAAAAATCTTCCAGAAGAGGGGAAGCTGAGCAGTGCCAGACAAGGGATCAAGGAAGATAGAGCAGAGCAGGGAGGGATTTGGCTGAGGCTAGGAAGAGACGCATTCAAAATGAAGGAGGCAGCCTTCATATCGCTCACAACTCACTGTAATTGTGTATCACTCCAGACCTTCAGGAGACAGGAAAGAAAGGGGCTGCATGTGTGTTCCCTTTGCAAGGGAAAGAAGCCAGTCTGACAGGGTCAAGTGAGACCACAGAGGTAGTTAAGGTCCAGATCAAACTCGACTAAAAGCAGTGTGATCATTTCAAGACTTAGAAAGCATCTCTAAGTGAAGAGAAAAAGTCAAGAGGCGAGTTCCAAGACTGACCCTCTCCAATGACTGCCTACGTAGACTGGGTGTAACGCCTACCTTCTCAGAGCCCCATTTCTCCATCTGTATAGCGAAGGAAGTGAACAAAAACAAGAATCACACGTTCAGATGCTTTCCAGGAACCAGAGTGTTTATGCAAATGGTCAAAGCGAATGGGCCTGGGGTTGGGAGGGGTCCGTGGAACCCTGCGGGAAGCAGGCCTTGTTTAGGGAAACTGTCTTATGGAAATAAATAAATAACAAATAAATACTCTGAGTGTCAAATAATTATGCTTGCCAGCTACTGGTTTGCAACCTCTCAGGAGACAGAGTCTCTGAGACCTTTGTCAGTTATAACACATTTTTGTGGATCTGCTAACTATATTTGCTCTTAAAAAGGAATGTGAATTCAGTACATCCCCTTGACTGTAGGAAAGAATGAATCCATTTGAATCAAGGGGAGAATGGCAGTGTGTAAGCAAAGAGCCTTGATGGTGCCACAGGAGCTGTGACCGGGTCCCTTGGCCACAGGGTCAGGGTTGTGAGTGTGGCTCGGGGACAGGGGCCACGTGCTCTCCTAACTGTCTTTCCTCTCCTGCCCACCACTCTCCTCTGCCCACTACAGCTGCCCACCCCGCTCGGCTCTGTTCATTTTGCTCGCCCCTGTGAGCATCGGAGAAGTGAGGCAAGATGCAAAGCCAGCACCTGCCTAGGGGGCCTCCGTGAACATATGAGGAAAAAGCAGCCCCTCTGGGCAGACACAACGCCACAGGCACACGGCTTTGCAATGGAGCTCTTCTGGCTGGGCTTTCAGATCCTCCTGCTCCTTTGGCTGACACTTTTGGGAAGCACAGAAACCGCATCATCAATCACAGCTGTCCTGAAGGGAAGGGAGGAGATGCCTGCACAGGGAAACCTGAGGGATGCGGGGAAGGGGCGGGAGCGGGGGGTTGGTGAATGGAGGGCGACGTACCAGATTCCTGCAACTCTGGCCAGGCCGGTGGATGGAAAATTTTTAATGACAACGAAGCAACATAAAGCCACAGTTATCAGCCCTGCTTCCATGACCATCTCAGTCTCCCTCCTGGCAGCACAGCTAAGAGATGGTCCTTTGTGACACTGAAGCCTGGCATAAGAGGCCACGATGTACCATTTGCCTGGCAGAGCTGGAAGGGGGTCTGGCTGTCCCTGGGACATCAGGCTCTGCAGCCCAGTTTACTGGGGTGATGCCCCCCTCCCGTCCCCACTCCCTCACTGAGGCTTAGGAGCTCAGCAGAAAGACCTCCTGCCGTGCTGACAGAGAATTTGCCCTCTAGCAGGCGCCTCGTTCCTGCCATCAGTTCTTCCTCCTCTCCCAGCCCATCTCCAACTTCTGCCTGCATTTCCTAAGTTCATCCCCTCTGAGATGAACATCCGCTCCCACATCCCGCTCCCTAGGGCCCCTCTGAAACGCACCTCCCGACCCCCACCCCCCACCTGCAGGAGCCCACAAACCCACTTCGTCTTGCAACTCTCAGGGGACTCGTGAATATCACCAAGATGCATCACAGCACCTTTGCACTCCAGCCCCCACCCGGTTGACACCCGGTGCACGTTCGCAAGGAAAAGGCCAGTAATTGGTTTTGCCGGGGGAACAACCTCAGAGATAAATGTCCTGTGTACCATCATTTACCTTCCCCGGGTGTATGTGTGTTTCTGTCTCTGGTGCGGGTCCCTCTCATTGCTCACTCCTCGAGCCCCGCGTGCCATCGTGGTGACAGAGGGGCTGTCAGGACCGCCAGCACGCGGCTTCGGGAGGAGAGAAGCCTTGCTTTCCTGCCTCAGGCAGATGGGCACACGGCTCCTGAATCAATCTGCTCCTCCTTGATATCAGCCTCCCTTTTAGTTAGCACACCAGAGCAAGGAAGCTTTAAAAAGAAAGGCTATTTGGCAATATTAATCTGCACCCAGTTGATGGCGTGTCTGAGGGCAAGAGCCACGTTGAGTCTGCCCCCTGCACCCCCACAGGAGGAAGTCAGGCTGCTTCTCGTTCGTGGGATACAAGGACGCCGTTCTCTGGCCTCTGTCTCCCTGTCCCCTCGGAGTCTCCCTTATCCATCATCTCCACCTGTCTTACCTGGGCCCCACCCCCCTGCACCTGCTCCATCAAGCTGCCATGGTTCCATAATTCTCTTGCATTTCTGTTCCCGGGCACAAGTTATTCCCTCCACCCGGCTGCCTTCCCACCCTGGATGATTGTGAATCCTCCTCCTTTTTTCAGATCTGTATAAGTGTCACCTATCAAAGTCTCCTTTGGCCTCTCCCACTGCTCACCTGTCTCTTCATCTCCCTGAGTATCCCAAGCCCTGGGGGCCACTCTGTAGGGACTCCCATGCAGGAAGGCTAGTGAGTTTCTGAAGGATGGGGGCTGCCTGCAGCGGATCTGTGCATTTTTCCAGACCTTTGAGACAGTCTTAGAACAGGATGACATTTCCTCCCCAGCTCCCAATAAGCCATGAACTGACTGCTTGAAGAAGGGAAGGAGGCAGAGAACTTCAAGCTCACCACCTACAAGAGATGCTTACTGATTAACACCATCCCAAGGGCGGCAGAGAGAGTGTTTAGATTTGGACATTCCTGGGTTTTCTTTCCAGCTCCTTCCTTCTCTAGCTTTCTGACTCAAGTTAAGGTTGACCCTTCCTCCCGGCTGCAGTGTTCTCACCTGTAAAATGTAGATCATGAGACCTCCCATCATCGTAGGGCTTGCAGAACGCGTGACGTTCTGCACACAGGCTAGTGGCACCAGATGCCAGACATTAATTTAATTTTGCTTGTAACATTTTTTTTTATCCTTTCAGTTTATTGTACAGATAAATCGTGTTAAGGCAACTGCGGTAAGAAAAATCTCTCTGTAAAAATAGAGACGAAAAATTCCAATCGCTACCTATGATTAATTTATTCAAAGCCATACCCAGGACAAGAAAAGCCTCAAGTATCACAAATTTGGAGAGTCCAGTAGGGTTCTTTGAAATCTGACTATAATATGATTTTGTATTTAGTGTCATTCCTTCATGAATTATATATAGATAAAAACATTGCCTAATTATTTGGGTTTCTTCCATACATCACTTAGTACTTAGCACTTGTCCAGAGTTTTCCTCAGCCCTTCTTAGAAAACTGACAGAGCCTTATATGCCATTTGTCCTTGGAGTCCCCAAGCAGGAAGCAGCAAGAAGGCACATGTTACCATTTGGAGGCAAGAGGATTATGAAAGTGCCCAGTATTCTCCAGCGAGGAGATGGGGCATAATATCTAATTGGCACTTTTATGTAGAATCATTTTCCTACCCCAAAGCCCAATCCATGTCATTCTAATCCCATTTCCAAGCCAAACTCTGGCTTTCCCTGGTGCCCACCTTCAGCCAAGCACCTTACTGTTCTATGTCCTTTTTAAAATTTGTTTTAGGGGTGCCTGGGTGGCTCAGTCAGTTAAGCGTCCAACTTTGGCTCAGGTCATGATCTCACCGTTCATGAATTTGAGCCCCGCGTCGGACTCTGTGCTGACAGCTCAGAGCCTGGAGCCTGCTTCGGATTCTGTGTCTTCCTGTCTCTGGGCCCCTCCCCTGCTCATGCTCTGTCTCTCTCTGTCTCTCAATAATAAATAAATGTTAAATTTTTTAAAATTTGTTTTAATGTTTATTTATTTTTCGAGAGATGGAGCACGAGCCAGGGAGGAGCAGATAGAGGAGGAGACACAGAACCCTAAACAGGCTCCAGGCTCCGAGCTGTCAGCATGGAGCCCAATGCGGGGCTCGAACTCATGAACCGTAAGATCATGACCTAAGCCGAAGTTGGACGCTTAACCGACTGAGCCACCCAGGCACCCCCGCTTTTTTAAAAATTTGTTTTAACCTTACTGTTCTATGTTCTAAGATTTTTATTGGAATATGCAATTCCTATGAGAATAATTCACTGTTTCAACCCAATTTAAGGAAACTGCACTCACATTTTACCCATCGACTGAGTGATTTCTTCTTTTATTCAAAATGGTTATTGGACACTCCTGTCACGACCTGCACCAGGTTCCCAGCCATGGAACCAAGGAAGAATATAAGGGTTCTTCAGACCAAGTCCTTACCTTCCAGAAGTTAGAGATAACTTTTTTAATGTTTATTTATTTTTGAGAGAGAGAAAGAGAAAGAGAGGCAGAGAGAGAGGACAGAGGATCTGAAGCAGGTTTGTGCTGACAGCAGAGAGCCTGATGCAGAGCTCGAACTCATGAACTGTGAGATCATGACCTGAGCCGAAATCAGACACTTAACTGAGCCACTCAGGGGCCCAGAAGTTAGAGATCTTAAGAGATGGTAAATGAGTACACACATCTCCCTGCTGCTAAAAGATACATGTGGTGCCACAAAGATGGAAATGCTGCCCCTGAAATATCCAAATGAATTATGGATAAGCTAACCAAGTAATATCCACTGTCTGAAAGTCCCAGTGACAGAAAAGAACAGGACATAGGTTTCAATTCCTGCTATGACACTTAACTAGCTGTGTGATTAGAGAAAGCTATCATCCTCTCTGAGTCTCTCTCTTCTTCTATAATATCGACGGGCAGGGATGTTATGAGGCATAAAGGTTTAGCATCTAGAAAACATAGTAAGGACTATGAATGTAAGTACAATGAATACGAGCAGTGTCTCTCCAAACCCACTCCCTGATAAGAAAGGTTTATGTGTGTTTGTGTGTCTGTTTTCTGTGCACCTGCTCATTTGTCTTGTTTCGTTGCTATTTCTACTCACATTAACCAATTTCTAGTTACCTCGTTCTTGTTCTGGAAACTTCTCATTATCGTAACATTATGGGGAGATCAGAATGGCATGTGCTTCCTGAAGCTCATACAGGGGGGGAAATATGTTAGAACTCTCCAAAGTAGATCAAGTCAGCCATGAGAATTCTGAAATGTCCACTGAGGATGTATTCATTACAGTTGCCAATTTTCCATCATGACAAAATTGAAATGGAAAAAATATATTAGGACCACTGCAATTGATCTGCCTGGAAGAGGGACTGACATCTCCTGTGTTCCCAACACGGGCACATTTACCTATCAATGGATGTTCCTTCCAGCGATCACCTTCTGGTTTCACCCAGCATATAACTGGGGTCAGTCCTAATTCTTCATCTTCCAGAAACTTCTTCTATTGGTGCAGACAGACAAAACGGCTCTTTGGAGTTGCAGGTGTTCCGATGTGGGCATGAGCGTGTATGCCTATATGTAAGGTGTGTGTGCACAAGTGGCAATATGTGTGCATGTCTATATACACATATGTGTGCCTGCCTGCATGTGTGCACCTGTGTGCACTTACACGTGTGTGTGTGCATACATAGACATGTGTGCTCTACCCCATTCACATGTGTGGAGCAAGAAGTATGCCTGTGCGTATATGTATGTGTGTGTGTGTGTGTGTGTGTGTGTGTGTGTGTGTTTCAGCCCTTCCTGAAAGATCAATCCTGCTCTTTTAAAGAGGACTTTATTTTGGTGGTCAGTGTGGAAATGGTGTTACTGGGAAGATGAATTACTCTATGGGATGTTCTGCTATTTTCTTATAAGATACTGTACAATCTTCCGATTTTCTACCTTTCCACTGAGAGAGTCAAGAAACAAATCACGATTCCTATTACTGTCTCAGAAACTCTACTTATCCCCAGTCATTCAACCAATGAGAACTTAGCCCAAAGCCAAGTACAGATCAGGCATTCAACAAACACTTGAACAACACTACGACTCTGCCCTGAGTCTGTGTATCACATGACTTTACCCCACTTGCCAGGTTTGGTCTGGGCAGCCCCAAGATGGCTTTAGCTAAGTAGGAGGTGCTTAGAATCCCGATACACACGTCCCAGGCTCAGAGAATTCAAGAATCATTTAATTCTAATGTCAGCCCATTGGTTTATTCCAGAAATGACCAGTTTGGGTAAAATGCACCGCCCTTGATCCAGCCACAAGGCAGGTGGTATTTCTCCAATAAGATGGGCTGTCATCCCCCTGGAAGGCTGCCTATGTCCTCAAAGAGGGGCCCACTGACAGGTGAGAGCAGGAAAGATTCCAGAGACAAGACACAAGTGGCAGTGTAATCCTGAGACAAATTAGGGAGAAGGAAGCAAAAGGACACAGAGGTTGCTTCTCGGACACGGCCACTGGAGGAAATGAAAGGCAGAGCTAAGGAAATGAAGCTGGGGACGGGGACACAAGGAGGCTGAGCTAAAGCCAGAGCCGTCATCCTTAGGAATTTCAATTCATGCAGGAGGCAGGGCCCTGGAAGAGGATGAGCATCGAGATCTGCAGAGCTGGCTTAACGGGATGCCCAGGGATGAGAACTGGGCGCAGAGGCCGGGTCTGGCTCTGCAATTCCCAGCAGCCTGGTCCAGGTCACAGGGCACAATCTCACCGAGCCTGGTCTTCTCCGATGGTGATATGGAAAATGATGACACCTCTGCACAAAACTGTAGGTTCTGTTTACCTGGACAATATAAGTTTAGTAATAACTTTTTAAAACCCTGGCATGTGCTAGAGGTGTGGTCATTATTAGCTACATTTTGTCATAAGCATTAAACTGGTTTCCTGAATCTCCAGAAGGTACAGCTCTCCTCTGAACAAGCCTCCCCAGGGAACATTCCCCTCCTGTCAACTCAGCTTTTTTGACTTTTGCCATTTTCACCTATGTCTCCCCTGCTCCCAAGGATAGGGGCACTAAAGGACATGATTTTGGATTTGTCGATGGCCGTGTCCCTGCCTCCTGAGTCACGGGACAAATTGCTGAAGTTTTCTGAGCTTTATTTCGTCTTCCATAAAGTGAGAATAAGAACTCCTAGATTTCTGACCAACAAGAGCAAAGACAATGAATATAGAATGATGACGACCCCAGTTCCTTGAGAACAAGTGCTCAGTAAGCCCTGCTGTCTTTGTTCAGGCTGCTAGAACAAAGCACCCTACGCTGGGGTGCCTCTAGACAACAGGAACTTACTTCCCACGGTGCTGGAGGCTGGGGAGTCAGAGATCAGGACGCCAGCATGATCAGGGTCTGGTGGGTCGCAGACCGACACTTTCTGTTTGTGTCCTCACGGGACATGATGGGCAGAGAGCAGAGACAGGAAGTAAGCTCTCCCTCAGTTGTTACAAGGACACTAATCTCACCCCCGAGGGCTCCGCCTCCATAACCCCATCTGCTCCTAGTCCCCCCCACCAAAGCCCCACGTCCTAATTCCATAACATTGGAAGAGAAGATTTCAACGTACGAAATTTAGGGGGACACAAACATTCAGTCTGTAACAACTGCCTGTCCTACAAAGAATTATAAGCATTTATACTACCACTTGCTATTGGCTTTAATAATGAAATAAGCCTCATAGTAACCAGAAAGACCCTTGCTTGTCAAAACCAGGGTGTCTCCTCTGGGGGAATCACCCGCGTGTGGCCAGCTGCTGGGTTGTCCCTGTCCTTTTACTCCGCCAGAAAGTCACAGAGAGGCGCCCTGACGCCTGGCGGCTGTCCTCACCTCTCTTGCTCCGTAACCGTGAGCAACAGCGCCCACGTTTACCCGGGACACGCCACAGGTTGCAGTCAGTGGTGACAGGTTTTAATTTCCTGCCACCCTCCTTCTGGAAACGCACGCCCATCTGGCCCCGTAAAAGGCACACAGCGCAGAGATACCGCAGGACGGAAAATGGAGACGCGAGCATGGGGACAGACGCAGAGCAAGCCCTTTGCTGGAAGCTGTGTCAGCCCCTCGGCCCTCGTCCGCCCGGTACACAGTGTGCCCAGCTCTGAGCCCCGTGCTGCCAGGCACACAAAACCCCTTCAAACTGGCATCCGCCCTTGAACGGTTTGCACCACACATAAAATATTTAGGAAGCGATCTCAGACACCATGTAGTCATGTGCTGTTTCCTGCAGTTTGAGAATTGTGCGAAGAATAGTAAGGAGTAGTGGCCTGGATGTGGGTTTGCAGGGAGCAGTGGAAGGAGGACAAAGTACCAGAAGGGGCCGCGTGTGCCTCTTCCCAGAGCCAGGCTCAGGGCGCACAGAGCAGGCAGGAGGGATGAAGCGAAGTGCTTGGCTCCTGGAGAGAAAAGCACTCAGCTTTGAGTGACAGCCCAGAGTCCCAAGGATCACAGAGTCACACATAATTAGATTTGTTAATTCTTACTAATTCTGAGACAATTTGTTTTTACTCAATCAGCCTATTGTCTCATTACCAGCTGAAACCAGGTCTTCTCTGACTTCACTGTCCCTTCTAATCTTGCGTGGTTGATATCAATAATCATTTTACTGATACAAGGGGCGATAGAGTGGATATCGCTTCACCGGCCCCAGGTGCGTTAGCTGCACGGAGCTGTGCCTTGCTGCGCCCTGACCGTGTCTGCCCTAATCCGGCTCCTCTCTGCTCACGGCAGCATCCAAAATGCTTCTGGCATTCCATCAATATTTCCTACATCTGATTACATGTTAGGTCTTGATGTTTTATTCGTAGGTACTCAAACATTTTGCAGTCTGAGGGAAAAAGCGGTCCAGGGCAGCCGAGAAAGCCAACTGCAGAGAAGGTAAAACAAAAACACACATCCTCTATCTCTTTCCTCCTTCCTCCTTGCTCTGTCCCTCTGTCCTTATGCCATGTTCTCTCTGCAGTCTCTGTCTCTCTCTCTCTCTCTCTCTGTCTCTCTCTCTCTCTCTCTGCCTTTCAGTCTCTCCTTCTCTGCCCGTTCTGTGCCAGTGAGGCAGCTCCTTAATGGTGCCCACTGCCAACTGCAGAACCATTCCAGGAGCCTGCCTGCCAGAAAACCGCCACCCAGGCCCCCATACAACCACTGACGTACGAGGTAGCTCCCACTGCCCTCACATGGGCAGCGACTGGGCAGGCTGGGACAGACTGCCTCGCCCTGCTGAGTTAACCCCACATCTGGGGACTGTGTGATGGGGAAGGAGTTAATGCCGCAGCCTGGAGCCACCCGGAAGGTGTGCGGGCTTCAGGGTCTTTGGTCACCTGCAGGAGAGCTGAAGACCCTGCTCACCTCCACATCGCGAATCCAGTGGGGAGCAAACAAGGTCCGAGGCATCTAGATTCTAGATTGGAAAAGCACATCAAGGAAACAGTTTGGCCAATGGAGCCTTTGTGTTCACTCAAAACCATTGGTGTGGGGGCGCCTGGGTGGCTTGGTCGGTTAAGCATCCGACTTTGGGACTTCGGCTCAGGTCATGATCTCACGGTCCGTGAGTTCGACCCCCGCGTTGGGCTGGCCTGTGAGTTCGAGCCCCGCGTCGGGCTCTGTGTTGACCGCTCAGAGCCTGCAGCCTGTTTCAGATTCTGTGTCTCCCTCTGTCTCTGCCCCTCCCCTGTTCATGCTCTGTCTCTCTCTGTCTCAAAAATAAACGCTGAAAAAAAAATTAAAAAAAAAAAAAAAACAAAAAAAACATTGGTGTGGATCTTCCAAGTACAGTGCCAGATGTGGGAAATCCAGAGGTGAGCAAGACACAGGCTTATCCTCAAGGGAACCCCGTCTTGTAGACCATTAAGGCCAAACGCCTAATGGAACTGGAACCATAGCTGGATTGATTTCATGGTGTTTGCTCATACTGCCTCAGGTAGTTTGAAAGGCTGAGCCATGATGTCAAGTCATTATATCCATCTACGGACCATTGGGACGGCCAACAGGATGTAGTTCTGGCCAACACTAGGTCGTCCTTCTCCCAGTCCTTCACCTTACAGCTATGGAAGCCTAACACCCCAAATGCTCATAAGAAGAGTCTGACAGCACACAGAAGAAGGCAGACTGCCTAGGGACCTTGAGACTCAAGAAGCAACATGGTGGTAAGTTTCTGGGTTTCTTTGCTGCCTTTCCTACATCCCAGGCCAGGCACTGCAGAAGCCTCCCACTTGGCACCTCCAACAGGCACCAGCCAAAAAGGTTCAAGAAAAGCCGGTTTCCCTGAGTCAAAGAGCCAGAAAAAAACAACACAAAACTGTTCTGGCAATGATTTCTCTGCTCATGTCAAACTCCTCCAGAAAACCTGCAATCCCTCAACAGAGCACAGGGGAACGGGGCTTCCACCCCCACCCCCAGGGGAGGCCAGTGGAGACCCCAACCCCAGACATCAGTGAGCAGTTCCATGAGGGCCCAACATCCCAAGTCCCACCCAAGGCACCAGTGTGCCTCCTGTGGAGCTGGGCCTCTACCATCACCTGGATTCAAGTAAACAAACGAGGTGGTGGCAGGCAAGCTGCCTTCATGGTACCAGCAGAACCCAGTGGAGACCTGAGCCTCCACCCCACCAGCATCAATGAAAGGGAACAAAATGGCGGAACAGTGAAAAGGAACAAGCAGAGCTAGCTGCGAACCCTCTGCTTCTCCCTCCCCTCTGGTGTCACTAGGGCCCTGCAGAAGCCTGAGCTTCCACTCCCATTCTGCAGCAACGAAGCAGACAGAGAGGCAGTGGGCAAGGGAGAAGACATGTAGGCAGCCACATGATTTACAACTTCAAGAGGGAGGCGAATCCTAGGGTCCTGCCCCTTTGAGGGGCTGTTGATACCTCTGCTAAATATAGGAACAAAGTATGAAAGCCATCTTACCTAAGATTTCCAAGATGTTGGTGCCTAAAGGGCTTTGAAACTGAATATTCACTCAAGCCCATTGAATGTCACACCTGCGAGGCTCCAGGAGCTCCAGGAATGGCGAGGTGCTTGAAATATACAACGAAAGAAGCCTTCTATGTCGTTCAGGGTTTCACAGTCCTAGGAGGCAGGTAGGCCGGTAAACCACCAATGGTGAAGAGAAGTGTAATCAAGACTTGTTACAAAGTATAGCAAGCAAGGAAGGGGAGCCCCTAACCTGGAGGAGGGACTCAGACAAGGGTTCAGGTGGAAGTGTACTGAATGACCGAACGCTTTGAATGAAACACTATGAGTTATGAGACGAAAAAATCCAAGAGCAGGGGAAAAACATTGCCAGACTCTAAAAGGAGGTGTTGTTTGTGTGCTTTCCTCACCATGAAAAACGTTCACTTTCTGTAAATACACATGCATTTACCTTCCAACTATGCCATCCCCGTGCACCTGACTTCCATGGGACACACGCCCAAGTTCTCCTACCTTGCCTTACCTTCAAAAGGATTTGACGAGGTGTTACAAGGTCTCACCAGAAAACTGGAAATCCCTCTTGGGCCATGTGCACTTTGGGAAGTTAGAGAGAAATTACTTTTCTCTTCATCATCCCAAGCTACTGACCCTGAGCAGACCCCTTTCTCAGGGAGATCAGAAAGCCTTACGGATGTCTAGATCCCTGCTTCCATGAGCTAGCCTGTGGCCCCAGCCTACCCCTTCCTGCTAATCTTCCCAGACCCTTTAATGCCCTAGGGGCATTTCCTCAGGACATAGGGGGAAAATAAAGATAAAACCTGGATTCTGGAAGTCTTCTAATCTGTTTCATTGAGTAAATCCTACCTTTTGTCTGGGATCCCTCTTGCTCAAACAGAAATCCACACATTTTTCAGAGCACTCCACCCCCTAATGAAACCCCAAGTCCATTACGTCCTGTCACCAAAAGCAAACTCTGATAATGGCTGAAAAGCTTCCTGGAGAGGTGACAGTGCATGTGTCTGACGTTTTGAGAGACAATTGCATATGGTCACACAGAGCTTTGTGGAATGGCAGTTGGGTAGGGGAAGAGGCACCTGCCACTCTCCCTCTCTCACCTGCGGCTGTGACCCTCTTAGAATAAAATGAAATAATGAGCTTACGGCATCATCCAAGCAAGAATGATGAGCCAACCCTACTTCCTTCCACTAAGGATTCTCTAAAGGTTCATGGTCAGAAATACAACATTCAGAAAAGACACGTATTTTTGCACACGGTTTTATATTTATGTTATGTCCGTTATGTTATGTTTGTTATGTTATGTTATATATATTCTTTTCATCTGTTTCTTTCTTGTCTTCCAAAATTGTAAGAGTAATAATATCTTCTCCATACGGTTTATGTAATAATTAAGTGCGATATGAAAGGCCAAAAATAATAGTGGCCCCAATAGTATCTCAAATGAATGTTGGTATTGTGAGCGCTGCCAGCTTCGTGCAATGGTAATCCATTACGCTTATAAAGGATGTCAGTGTGCTGAGAGTTTTCATGTTCACTGCTGGTGAGACAATTGCTCTTATCTCCACATTAGGGTATCAAGACAGTTCAGTGACGTCCTCAGGGCTCAGACTAGTAATGACAGCTGGGAAGTGCAGAGTAGAGTGGTGGTTAAGAGCTTGGCTTCCGGCACCGACCACAGGGATCTGAATCTTAGCTTTACTCCTCATGAACTTTGCAACATTGGGAACATTACCCAGCCCCTCCAACCCTCCTCCAGCTCTTTGTCTTCTATCATCGTTTCTTTTTGGTTGTGGTGTGAGTCAAATAAAATAATTGATGAAATGTACTTACTGTTCTGACCGTCATGTCTAATACGTGCTAAGTAAACCTTAGCTACTTTCACTGAATGCAGATTTTCTGAACCTCACAGCCTTTTTTTTTAAATTTTTAATGTTCATTTGTTTCTGAGAGAGAGAGAGACAGAGAGAGTACGAGCAGGAGAGGGGCAGAGAGAGAGGGAGACACAGAATCCGAAGCAGGCTCCAGGCTCTGAGCTGTCAGCACAGAGCCCGACGCGGGGCTCAAACCCACGGACCGTGAGATCGTGACCCCAGCCGAAGTCGGACGCTTCACCGACTGAGCCATCCAGGAGCCCCTGAACCTCACAGTCTTTACACAAATGTAAAGATGTCACACTTAAGATAGCTGTTTTAAAGTTAAAATTAATTGGGAATTCTGCTCTCACCCAACAGGTGGTGGGAACAGGCACCTAAGAGGTATGCCACAGAGTAGATAGTCACGAAACAGATGGATATTTTGTGCAAAGGGCTTACGTTCTACTTTAAAATGATGGAGAACAGGGGCGCTTGGGTGGCTCAGCCGGTGAAGCGTCCGACTTCGGCTCATGTCATGATCTTACGGTTCGTGAGTTCAAGCCCCCCGTCGGGCTCTGTGCTGACAGCTCAGAGCCTGGAGCCTGCTTCGGATTCTGTGTCTCCCTCTCTCTCTGCTTCTCCCCCGCTCATGCTCTGTCTCTCTCAAAAATGAATAAAAACATTAAAAAAAGAAAATTTGAAATAAGGGAGAACAGATTCAATAGCGCACGAGAAGTCTATACCACTCTCCGGCCCCAGCCAAGGTATGTCTAATTCCTTCTTAATACATGGTATCACATAGACATAAAGGGTTAAGGAGGAATTCCAACTACCCAAGAGCTGCCAGAAGCCCAAATATGTTAGAAGCAGATGTCTTTTAAAGTTTCCATCATATCTCCATCATGTTGCTTTGATAACCAGCTTCTTCTCTCAGAAGAAACACGGAGATAGTAGGGATGGGGAAAACAGGGGAATCACTATCCTGGATTGTCTAATGAGAAGACCTGCCTGATTATATGGAAGATCCAGCAAAAGAGTGGCTATATGATCTCAACTTTTTTAATAGAAAAGAAATACATTTTCCAAGTAGCACTTCATGGTTTGCATCTCAGAGCTAAGATTTGCAATCTGATTCCACCAACTGATCTACACGTGGCCTTCCAACATTTACTGAAATTCTCTGAATTTCATTTTCCTTATTTCTAAAGAAGATATAGATGGATGTGTTCACTACTAGCACTATTGTTTGAATGAAATGAAATTATATATAAGAACAAACCAGCCTAGTGCCTGGCATCCAGCGGATATTCAGAGAATACTAAATTGTTTTCCTCGAGTTTGAAATGTCACAGAGTTCGAAGAAATGATAAAGGGTCTCCCACAGTACGAGATTCCAAGAAGGTGCATGGCTAACATTAGATGGGGAATTTCTGAAAAGTAAAAATACGATACTACACATTACGAACAATTCCGATGAAGGAGGAAATGGTGCTAAGGAAAGACATGTAGTGTCACAGGGAGTTTTCTAGCAAGCTCCGATTGCAAAAGACCAAGCATCAAATCATGGACAGGAGGGCATGTGAGCAAGGAGAAACGTAAAGCAGGGGTACAACAAACCCATGGGGACACTGTGTGGGGGGATCAACCACAGCCTATGAATACTCTCAAAAATGCTAAAACGACAGAGATTTTGAAGCTGTGTCTGGTGTGAACAAGGAGGCCACAGGCATCCTGCTTGGACGGCAGGGTAATAATATTAACCTAGGAGGAGGCACTGGCAGGACTCTGTGTATACCTCCTCTGCAGGATTTGGCTTGGGGGTTAAGAAGATCACCACGGCTCCAGAAAGAGATGGTAAGAAATCAACAGTGGAAGCCAGGAGATCAGTTAGGATTATACCGTAACGCTTCATGTTAGAATTGGTGACCAGGCGGTTAGCGGCAGAGGAAGTGAGAAGTAAAGGCTCCTGGACATCTTTTCATATTTTATTATGAAGAACTTCCAAACACAAAAATGGTGAGAACTCATCAAAAAAACCTCAGCTCGTGGCATATCTCACTTTTTATATCACCCAGTCATTTCCCCTTGCTCCCACTGGGTTAGCGAGAAGCAAATACTAACCCATAAATAATTCAGTAGGTATCATTAAAAGTTAGACTCTTGTGCAAAACATAACCACACTGTCATTTTTACATCCGAAACATTTAACAATCATTCCTTAGCAGCAGCAAACATCTAATCAGTGATCAAATGGACGCTGCCGTCTCATAATTCTTTGTTTCTTTACAATTTTCTTTTAGGAGTCGATGCTCAAACAAGAACCGTGCCTTCGTGCATTTCTTTGATGTCTCCCAAGGTTTTACAACCTAGAGGTCTCTCTCCCCCTTCTGTATCTTCCTTAAATTTATTTTTGAAGACACTACGCTGTTAGTACTGAGGAACTTCCCATATCCTCGGTCTTGCTGAATAAATTCTGTGACATGTTCATCCATCCCTTAGATGTCACATAAACTGGCAACTGAAATTAGCTCTTGGTACAAATTCTGTTTGACTTTTTTTTCGCAAGAATACTTCATTGATGGTGATGTGTACCTTCATCGGAGGCACTTAATGTCTGACTTTACCTCTTTTTTCTTATGTTAAAATTGAGCAACAGATTCCAATGTTGTCACCTTGATCCATCATGGATTTTCCCGTAGCTGTGCACTTGATGCTCTGAGTAGACATCAGAAGCATTGCATTGATCCATTATTTCATTCAGGATTTCAAACTAGCGGTAGTGTAATGATATTCTTTTTTTGCTCATTTTCTTTAAAATCCTAAAAGTTTTCTATTTAAATGTTTGATGTATTTGATGTATAATGTAAACAGAAAATGCAGATGGACATTTATCTGGCTTATTTTACCAGTTTTCAGAATAACGAGTTATTTGCCCAGCATCCTCCAAAAGTGACCAATATGATTTGTATTTTGTATTAGTATGAATACATGGATTTAAAATATTTGGTGTATTTCAGGGTGCCTGAGTGGCTCAGTCAGTTAAGCATCCAACTCTTGATTTCAGCTCAGGTCAGGATCTCACGGTTTGTGGGTTCAAGCCCCACATCAGGCTCCACCCTGATGGCATGGAGCCTGCTTGGGATTCTCTCTCTCCCTCTTTCTCTGCCCCTCCCCCATGCACACATTCTCTCTCTCAAAATAAAAATAAAATAAAATAAAATAAAATAAAATAAAATAAAATAAAATAAAACAAAATAAGGTAAAATAAAATATTTGGTATATTTAATACATCATCATACTTATTCTTTTTAAATTAAACTTTTTCAGATAATTGTAAATTCACAATTGTAAGAAATAATACAGAGAGATCCCATATACTGTTCACTAAGTTTTCTTCAATGAAATTACTATAGTTCGGCAAGATTACAAAATATCTCCATCAGAACACTGATACTGATACAGTCAAGATACAGAACATTTCAATCACCACAAGGATCCCTTGTGTTTGCCCTTTTATAGCCACCTCTACTTCTCTCTGACTCCCTCCTAAAACTCTGGCAACCACTAAGTTCAAAAGTTGACATTTTACATCTAGGTCCATGATCCATTTAGTCAATGTTTGTATAATGTGTGAGGTAGAAGTTAATTTGTTCTGTTTTGTTCTGGGTTTTTACCTACAGATATCTAAGTTGCTCCAGGACCATTCATTGGAAAAGTTATTCTACCACGATGGTATTACTTTTACGCCATTGTCAGAAATCAGTTGAGAATTTGTGGCAGTGTATATCTATAATTTCTATTCTGTTCCATAGATCCATGTGTCTATTCTTCTACCAATATCACAAAGAAGTAATTACTGTGGCTATATAAGTCTTGAGCATGGGTAGAATGACTCATCTCATGTTATTTCCCTTTTATTTTATTTTACAAAACTGTTTTAGCTTTTCTAGTCCCTTTGCTTTCCATATAAACTTTTTTTAAAATGTTTATTTATTTGAGAGGGAGAGAGAGAAGGAGAGAGAGAGCAGGTGAAGGGCAGAGAGAGAGTGAAACCCAAGCAGGCTCCACACTGTCAGCACAGAGCCTCACACAGAGTTTAATGAACTGAGAGAACATGACTGGAGCCAAAATCAAGAGTTGGATGCTTAACCGACTGAGCCACTGAGGTGTCCCCCATATAAACTTTAGAATAATCACGTCTATAGCTGCAAACAAAGTCCTCAAATGTTAAGAGTATTTGCATTAACTCGTATACCAATTTAGGAAAGATAGATATCTATACTCTGTTGAGTCATCCAATCCATGAACACAGTGTATGCCTCTCCATTTTATTTATTTGACCAAATTTTTGTACTTTTTAGCACACTACATACTAGTATATATTTTGTTAGATTCACACCTAAGTATTCTTCCTTTATTTTTCCTTTTTTGAGCAATTCTAAATGAATTCCATTTTCAATTTTGCTATCTATGTGTTCATTGTTAGTATATAGAAATATAGTTAAATTTTGTTTATCTTGTATTTTGTGACCTTGATAAACTCATTATTCCAGGAGTTTTTGTAGATTCTTTGAGGTTTTCTATGTAGACAATCATGTCATCTATTTCTGTTCTGACCTATATGATTTTGCTTCTTTTTCTTGCCTATTGAAATGGCTTGGGACATCTGGATGGTGCAGTCAGTTTAATGTTCAACTCTTGATTTCAGCTCAGGTTATGATCCCAGGGTCGTGGGATCAAACCCCGTGTCAGGATCTGCACTAAGTGTAGAGCTGCTTGAGATTCTTTCTAAGAAAGGAAGATAGAAAGAAAGAAAGAAAGAAAGAAAGAAAGAAAGAAAGAAAGAAAGAAAGAAAGGAAGGAAGAAAGGATGGAAAGGAAGGGGAAATGGCTAGAACTTCCAGCACAAAAGTGGTGAGAGTAGACATCACTGCCTTCCTTCTGATCTTAGGAAGAAAGCATTCATTCTGTCTTTCACCATTAAGTAACATTAGTTCAGGTTTTCTGCAGATGTTCTTTATCAAGTTGAATAAAATCCTTCAATCCTTCTAATCATCAGATTCTAAATCTGAATAGGCACTGAATTTTGTCACTTACTTTGCATCAATCAATCAATGACTATAGTCACGTGATTTTTCCTCTCTGCCAATCTGTGTTTCTTAATTATATATTTCGACCACTTACATTTAGTGTGATTATGGATTTGCAAATCTTCCATTTTATATTCTGCTTTCTGTTCTTTGTCTCTATTTTTCATGTCACTGCTTCTTTTTCCTGCTTTCCTATGGGTTTATTTGAACATTTTTTAGAATCCCATTTTGATTTTTCTATAGTGTTTTAAGTGCATTTTTTATAGCAATGTTAATGTTTGCTTCAAGTAAGATAGATATATTTAGATACATACTAGGTTAAATATATAAATATATATAGTTGTTTACTCTGTTGACATTTTACTAGTTTGAGAGAAGTACAGAAAATTCACCTGCATTTACATCTTTTAACCTTGCCATGTAATTATCTTAAACACTTTCTCTGTATATTCTTAGAAGCATTTCAGATGGTGTTATGATTTTTACTTCTATAAAACATAATTTGGAAATCTCAAGAGAAGAAGGATGAGGTATATTTACACATTTTTACTCTTTCTTTCCTCCCTTCAACATTTCTGTTTTAAGAATTTTCTTTAGCCATTCTTTAAAAGCACATGTGCTACCAATAAATTCTTTCAGTTTGGGGCACCTGGTGGTTCAGTTAGTTAAGTGCCTGACTTCAACTCAGGTCATGATGTCATGGTTTGTGAGTTCGAGCCCCACATCAGGCTCTGTGCAGACAGCTCAGAGCCTGAAGCCTGCTTCGGATTCTGTGTCTCCTTCTCTCTCTGCCCCTTTCCCACTTGCACTCTGCCTCTCTCTCTCTAAAACAAATAAACATTTAAAAATTTTTTAAAAATAAATTCTTTTAGCTTTCCTTCATCTGAGAATGTTTTGATTGTCCCTTGGCCCTGAGGGATATTTCTGCTGGATATAGAACTCAGAGTTGATAGTTATTTTACTTTAACATTTTCAAAATGTGCCATTTCTTTCTTCCTTCCACGGTTTCAGATTTTTTTTTTTAAATACTGCCATTTAAATTGTTTTTCCTGTACAACTAAGATGTTACTTCTCTCTTGCTGCTTTCAAGACATTTTCTTTGAGTTAGTGTTCAGAAGTCTGACTGGGATATGTCTTAGCATGGATTTCTTTGGATTTATTGTTTTAAAGTCCATGCAGTATCTTGAATCTATAGAATGTCAGAACCTTGAATGTCTCTTGCCAAATTTGAGTTTTTAGCCACCATTTCTTCAAGTATTTTTTCAGTCTCATCTTTTTTTTTCTCCTTTCCTTCTGGAATTCCAAGGACATGAACATTAGATCTTTTGTTATAGTCTTATAAGTATCTGAAACACTGCTATTTTTCTAATATTCTATTTTCTCTTTGCTTTTTCTCATTGCTGCCATATGAGTACAGAAGTTCAGCTTCCCCACTCTGCCTCTGTTGACACACAAGAAGAGCTTCTCAGTACTTCCTGGAAGATTTGGGGGTTCTTGGTCTCCACCAGGCCTCCACTGATATGCGGTGGAGGGCAGAAGTGATTCCCATGTGGCCTCCATTAACCATACAGGTTAAGAGTAAGGCTGACTTCATTACCACCACACTGTGGTGAAATCCCTGACTCTCCACTAAACTCCCTCTGAAACAACCCCATTGAGTAGGAAGAAAGTGGAACCTCATTACTAGCAGGTGGCAGTGGAAGTCCCATGTCTTTCCCATGTCTTTTCCAGTGATACTGCACAAACAGAGATGGTTCATTTCCACCTGGTGTGGATGAGTGCACCAGTTCTTTTACTGGAATTTCCCTGTCACTATTCCAGGAGGTAGTTAGGCAAGTATAGGCTCCCCATTTGCCTTTGCTGATGTGAGTAAGGATACAGCCATCTATTTTTTTTTCCTGTGGTATTTGACTGCAGCACAATGGTTATCGTTTAAAAGTTTTCTGTGTTTCTAGGCTGCTTTCTTCTTGGTCTTTAACTAAAGGAAAGAGGCTTTGGCAGGGGAGGGGGCACTTTTTTGTCTGCACTCACTGACATTTTCAAGTTACTCACTTGAATCTGGGGTAGGAATATATGAGACCAAAAGAAGCCCCACAGGACTTCCCACAGGATCCTTCCTTCGGTTTTGAGGTATCCAACCAGTCTACCCTCTTTTCTCCACATTCTAGAGTCTTTTTATGTGTGTTTTTTATATAATGTCCAGAGTTTTTAGTTGTATCTAGCAGGATAGGGAAAAGTGCAGCTACTGTATATTCCTAGAGGCAGAACTCGGATTATTCTTTTTGCTTCTGGAAGTTCAGTATTCAGTCAAAATAAGCATCTTCAGGTTGAATCTTGTCTCCTTTTAATACTATCCTAGCAGTCTTTTATAGCTTCCCTGCTTTCTGGTGCAGTAAAGGCATTTCAAGATCATTGTTTTGTTATATGACTAATAATTCCAGTCTATACAGTTATGTCAAAAAATGC
This sequence comes from Panthera tigris, assembly GCF_018350195.1. Taxonomy (NCBI): domain Eukaryota; kingdom Metazoa; phylum Chordata; class Mammalia; order Carnivora; family Felidae; genus Panthera; species Panthera tigris. The sequence continues at coordinate 8,082,094 of NC_056665.1, read as the reverse complement.
TAAAAAGTGATACATTTTTCGGTTCATTCTTTTTATTTTGCTTTTGAATGTTAGGAATTATTTTATTATAATTTCAGTTTAGTTTTATTTTATAAATATGTAGATTTTTTTAGTTCTGATATCAAGAATACAAAACAAGGCATTTTCAGAAATGTATGGCTTCTATCTCTGTTCATTCCAGCCTGTTTGTTCTCTGCCCTACTGATCTGAGGTGTTGATTTCACTGCATGGAAATGTATTATATACAATAGGGCCTATTTCTGGATTTTCTGTTCTATTTTATTGTTCTTTTGTGCTATTCATGCACCAATCCCCATTGTTTTAGTTGCAGAGGCTTTATAACATGTTCTAATATCTTGTTGAGCTACTCCTTCATTGTTCTTTTTCATAAAAACTTGCCTTGCTTATTTGTTTTGCCAAGTAAATTTATAATCAAGTTGTCTAACTTCTGAAATAAGCCTAAGAGTATTTTAAGAGAGTAGTATATGAAGTTCACAAATTAGATGATGGATGTATTTCAAAGATATATCCCACAAAATTTCCAGAGAGATTGGATGTAGGGTGTAGGAGAACAAAAACAGACAAGGATAATCCAAAGGTGTTTGGGCTAAGAGAAGGGAAGGACAGAGTAGTCACCAACTGCGAAAGAGGCAGTTGTGGTGGGAGCTGGATTAGGGCTCGTGAGCTTAACATTTGATATGTCAGAATTGAGAGGTCTAAACCTAATTATAAATATCAAGTAAGCAGTTGGAAATAGAAGAGTCTGGAGTTCACAGTTGCAGGTGTAGATTTGGAAGTTACTGTCAGGGGGTTCATGTTTAAAACCATGTAACTTGCTGATGCTGCCAAGGGCAAGAGGCCCAGAAGAGACTTTATCCAGGCCGAGTGGAGCATGGTGACATCCTTGTTACTGGGCAAGCAAAGCAACTGAGAAATAGAATGAGGAACGTGGAGCGATCGTATATAAAAACAAGACAACAGTACACACAGGGAGAAGTGTACCAGTCCAAAAAAAAAAAAAAAAAAAAAAAAATGGGCATTGGGAAGAAAAAGCCAGAAATGGGTTGGCTAGGGAATGCAAGGGCTCACAGCAGGAACAGGTCAGTCCTACAAGGCTGTGGGTTATGCAGATAAAGGCAGAGTTCTGTGCCTATAAACCTCTCCAGAAAGAGATGGCCTCAAGAGGCCGTTTCTTGGCAATGATAATATCCCACAGCATCTACAGGACTATTTTTCTCAGGGATCTTTGTTGCAAACACAGTTACAATATTTGACAATATTTACTAATTATAAACAGATCCATTAGAAATATAAGGAATTTCATAAACCTGAGAGGATGAAGGTCCAGGGTTAGAAACTGGCAAGACCCTTGATGGTCAATAGGAGCTATAACATCTGAGTTACAGAAAAAAAAAAAAAAAAACATTTGCTAAGGACACTCTCAAATTAGAGACAGTTGCCACCACTCAGCAGTTGCTGGGAAGTCCCCATAAACATCCCTTCAGTTTTGTATCACCTCCTCCAAAATCAAAGTCCTGAACAGAAATATCTGATTATTAGCCAAGCCTGGGGCATGTTCCTCTACACTGGCTGCCTGACGGTGCTAAGAGAAAGGAGCTCTCCCCTCTGGCTTCCACTGTGGGAGCTGTGTTATTGCAATCTATCAATAGGATGTGCACTAGGAGAGTTCTCCAAAAATAAGACAGGGTTGAATGCCGGACACATGAAATCAAAATGTCCATCACACATGCTAAAAGAATTTGCACATCTGATAGCAGTCTCAGAGGAACAGAGGGGAGTGGAGAGCTCTGCTTACAGACTGCAGACATAATTTTCATCCTAATTTCCCCAAAGCAGCAAAGCATGGATTCCGGAAACTTCCAGCTCATAAAGTTGCAAGTGTCAGTAGCAAGGAACGGACTGAGTTGAGGAATCAAGGCTGAACAGGACCAAGGTCAGGAAGGAGGTTGGTCAGGCGATATTCTAAAAGTGCTTATTAAATGGCTGACCTGCTACCGATGAAATATTCTAATGCACAAAAGCTAATGCACCCAGTTACAGGGTCGTAATTCAAAAAGATCCTAAAACTCTAGAACTCTTGGCCAAAACACACTGGAATAAATGGGACAATGTAACTGGGACAAATGTGGCATTCCGCACATAGTTTCCAAACGCCAATTGCTCTCTTAGAAGACAGAATAGCCTACCCTGAGAAATTTAGTAGCATAAGGAACATGAAAAATCATCTAGTTCAACTCCTTATTTGAAAGGGATGTTAACTTGAAGCTCAGGCAAAGGTAGGGGCATCCCCAAGGATTCACAGCCAACCAGCAGTGGAATCAGAATTAGCACTCACGTCTCATGGCTAACTCGTTTAAAATACTTTAAAAACTGTCCTAGAGTGCCTTTCACATGACATCATCCAAGAAAATGATTTGATGATGAAGCTTAGGAAGCAGGTGTTTAATAGATGCCAATAGCATTATGCAGCTGCTAAAATATTAACACAGACATAGTGTGCATGGAAGGAGGCACCGTGTGCAGAGCTGGAAGTAAATGGCCTGGTGTTTTGTGCCCCAGTCAGTCACCCCTAAAGAACTGTGCTTGCCTCTGCCAGTCACATTTAAGAAGCACTCTGGCTAACCAGGGGGAATCCCAATAAGGGAGGGTGAAGGCTCTGTACATGACTGCAGAAATGTTGAAGGAAGAGTGGAGATCTCCAAAAAGCAGCAGCAGCTAAGGAAAGAAACGGTTGCTGCCCTCCAATGTATTAAAAGCTCTCGTGAGAAGGAAGAGAGTTTTTCTGAGTTGCCCTGATGACAGAAATCGAATCACTGGGTAGAAGTAACAGAGGAAAGATGCGTGCCCCCCATTGGTAGGGCTGTGTAAGCACAATCTCATCTAACTTCACCCATCCGCGAAGGAGGCAGCAGCAAGCAACGTTAAGGTCATGTTCAAATCCCAACTTTTTGTGATTCTATTACTTTCCAAGGCAGAAATTAATTTTCCTATCATATATAAAGGTCTTTGAAATTAGGCTCATTATAATGTCTCAGAGAGGAGTGACCCCGTCTTACTCTTTCTGTGGTCCCCACAGTGTCTAGAACAATGAAAGATACACAAAAAAGTGTTCAATCAATACCTCCTGGCTCATAGTGCCTTTCATATTCTTTTATATTCCTCCTCCTTCTGCTACAATCATTGATGCTGATCCACGTTTTACGCAGCAGCAAATAAAAAAATGGCTACACACACATGCATGGTTATCTTGAAGGAAATAGAGACATGAGGAATGGGTTTTAAATTTTACATATTTGTGGCAGAATAATACTTAAACATGCAGTCAGTGAAAAGAAATGACTTAATGCTGAATTCATACCTTTTTGCACAAGATCACATATAACAAAGCTTGGCACCGTTCCTGTGTTTATCTCCATTCTCTGCCCCTTGGTTTTTCTAGAAGATTCTCTTTCGATGTTGAGAAGCATGCTATTACAATAAGATGAAAAGGATTTTGGCTGGAGGGCTGAGAGGACAGTGGATGATAGCAGAGCTCCTGGCTTAGATACTGAATCTCAGCCTGACTGCCTCTTGCACAATTGTGTGTTTAGAAATGTGACTCAAATGTTGAGACTCAGTTTCCTCAACTGACAATTGGAAATGACACTGCATACCTCCCTGTACAAGTCATCATGAGGATGAATGCAGTCTGGCATATCACAGGCACACATTAAAATTAGTTCCCTTGCATTTGCCTCTGAAACTCTTCCAAGGAAGAGTCATTTCATGAACTATCAAAGGGCTTTGCTCTTCAGGAATTTTCTCTCCCAGTATCATTTGGGAAGTTGTTACCTTAGCCAAGAATGGAAATTGTGTGTTAATTCACTTGCTAACATTGTTCATTGGGTAGTGATTGCCCAGGGCATTATTCCAAGTATCCTTAAACTATTGTAGGCTCTTGGGGAAGGAACAAGAGAACTGGGATACTTATAGTGAGTACCTGTGCGGAAGCAGCAACAAGGAAGCCATATATTTGCCATCCCTGCCTTCAGCATTAACAATCAAGGCAATGAATGATGACAAAGTTTAGATCAGAAGTGTGTGTTTACCTCATGTTCAACTCATTTAAACTACTTAGGTCTCAGGTTTCCTAACATAAAGTGATTGAGATCAACAAAAATGATGATGATGATGATGATGACGACGACGACGACGATGAGAATGATACACCTGTCCTATCTGCCTCACTGAGACATTGAGAATGATGAATATTGGAGCATTTGGAAAGTCAAGTGCCATGAAACAATGCCAAGACCGAGGGATCCATCCGGTGCACACATCAAGTGTAAACTGGATTGGTAAAGACGAGCCCATGGAGGGGAGGGGTGGTCTGGGTGGCCACGAGTGCCAAACGGGAAGAGAAGACGTTCTGAAAGAGCAAAAAAGAGAGGGATCAAATAATGTTCCCTTCTCAATCTGCATAGCAAACATGCCCCTTTAAACTGTGATTTTGAGGAATCACTGCAAAATAAAATCAAGGACATTGCAAAAGGAAATGTTGTATCACTGTTGAATTAATGGGCTGCTTCTCTATTCTTGTCTACGCTCACAAAGAGGGCAGCTGGCATGTGAGAGCTGAAGCTTCTGGAACTGTTTATTATCTCCAGGGACCTTGCTTTTCTTGCTAGGAGAATCTGGCAGAGCTGGATGGGAGCCCCTTCCTTTTAAGGGAAGAATGAAAGATAGGGCAAGCTGTTTCTGATAAACGTGATAAAGGATCGATTTATTCAAACTATTTCATATTTATTAAGTTCCAACAACATACGAAATACCCAACTGTGGGGCCGAAAAGGTGAAAGACATTTGCTATAGATGGGACCCAGAGAGATTTTATTTGAAGGTGAGTGGGGGGCAGGTTTGATGAAGAAAATGCCATTTGGTATAAGGAAACATATTTTAGATCAAATGGACTCCCATGAGAATTTTGCAGAAAGATTTGCCCATGGGAATACAGTCGATCTGGGCAGTGCCCCAAGTGAGAGTGCAGGTATGTGTATGTGTGTGTTTCTGTGCGTAGGTGCGTGTGTGGTGGGGTGGGAGCTGGAAACAATGGGTAGTAGGACATTGCTAGTGAGAAATGGGAGACCCGGGTAAAACCCCAGAGAGGCTTCTTCAGCCCTTCCAAGCAGGTCACCACAGACAGGAGGACAGAGCAACAGGTAAGGCCACCATAGCCTCCCCGGTCAGTAAATATACATACAGTCTTTGTAATGGCACCTTTCATAACCTATGTGTGACTTGATTTAATGTCTCTAGTTACAGTTACAATAAATGCCAGTTCTGCTTTATTTAAACGATGAAGAACTCTCTGGGCTTCCTACTTTCTGCCCATTATGCCTCCATTTTCTCACTGGAGTTCTTGGAGATCCATTCCTTTTCTGTTACACCCCCTCTTCTCTTTTTATCTCCATCATTCACTAAGTCACATTTTTTTTTTCTCCTTTGCAATTTTTCCGATAACCTTTCTGTTCAGGGAAGGATTAGCCTTGCCCAAACAAAGGTGACGCCCTTGACTGGCCCCTGGGTGGGTAACCTCTAAGCTCTTGGAATGCCTTGCCTGAAAAGACCGCCTTTGTTTGTCTGGGAAACTTGCACCATATCGAATAGCCTATGCCAGCAATGTGATTTGCAGTGGGGGACTTGCGTCACATGTCACCGTATGTCATTGCTGAGAGAAGCAAGCACTGTTTGCACAAGCCCAGTGGGAAAGCACAATGGAAATTCTGCATCAGCTCTCTTATACCCTGCCCTATGCTCCTTTTCCCGTTGCTGATTTTCGTCTGTATCCTTGCATGGTGACAAACCATGACTGTGAGTATCATAACTGTGTTGACTTCTGTGAGCCCTTCTAGTGAATCATAGAACCTAAAAGTGTTCTTGGGGAACTCTCAGACTACATTCTCTTTTTTCCTTTTCTTTGATCAACCGATGGGATTCAGGTGGGAGCGGCTCACGTGGCCCACAGAGAAGACCAATTACACAGTGTTGGGGACCGATGCAAAATGAGGAAGTGGGGCACTTCATTCAAAAATTATTAAGAATTTCTGGACCGTGAGAGTAAATATTAAACCAGGTGTGCAGTCTTTTCAGCACCGGGTCAGTAAAACTGCACAGGATGCATGCTCATGAAGGTGGTCCTGCCCATTGGCTCCTTCCTATATCTTCTGCCTATCTCCTGCCCTCTTCCTAACTCTCCAAAGAACATCACAGAAATTCCTGGTCAAATGAGTCATGAGGAACTTTTATGTGCCCTGTCATTTATGATGTGCCAAGAAATGTGCATGATCTTATTTAATCCTTTCAAGATCCCTGAATGGTCACCTTTCCTGTGTCCATTTTATAGGCAAGGAACCTGAAGATCGGAAATGTTAAATAATATGTCCAAAGCCACAGCTGATGTGATACAGCTTGGATTAAGACCCACAGCAATCCAACCTCAATATCTGGACACACAGTCACTGTGTCAGATAGCCTTACATGAGGCTCTCATGCATCTCTAAACTTACAAATAGTTACTTCATTGAATTCCAAGAAATGGGGAACAGGCCATGCATAAGTACCTCAGGTGTCTCTGTTTCAAGAATAATGACAAGTAAAATAATTGCTCTCCCAACCCACCACTCCAGAAGGATCTATTTGTTAATTGTCACATAGTGTTCACAGAGTCAGACTCCATTGTTCCCTGAAAAAAACTTCCCTAGCATCATTCATTCCAGAAAGTTTATGTCAGGTCCCCACCACCATCCTCTCTGGAACTTTCCCTCTTAAAAGCCCCTGCTGAACAGCTTGCCTACCTCATCTCACTCAGCTCCATTTGCTGTGCCCACAGGTGGACCCCATGAGAGGGGTGGAGCCCACTGAATTAGACTTATATCACACCACAGAATTCAAATGTGTGTGTGGTGGTGGGGCTAGAAACAGACACAGAGACAAATAATGTCAATAGTCTGAGTGATTCCAATCACCATTCCATTCATTGAGGACATACGACTTCAGGGACCTGGACACCGTTGCTAGGAATGCACTGTCCCCCTAGTCTGTGTTGTTTCCTAAGTGCCTCTGAAAGTGTGAGTATCTAACAAAACTGGAGGCCATGCTTATGTTTAAAATGCTCACGTTTCACAAAACTTGACTTCTAAAGGCACATCAACAATTTCATCTCCTACTCAAGTAAAGAAACCATAATCTAGTCCAAGTCTTAGGAGAAACCATGGCTGGGTCCAATTCACTGAGATGTGACATGTCACTTTCCAATGTAGTGCTTCCAAAGAGGTTTTAAGTCTAGATTTTGTCTTGCAGTCAGACTTTAAACCGAAACTCTACGTGAGCTGTGGCTCCATCAGCATTTCCTGGGGATTTGCAGCCAGGTTACTGGGCACTTGCCTGCACAACTGTGGAGACCCCAGCCTCCAGTTGTAGGGAATTAGGGCTGTATCTTCACCAAGGAAATCAAAGTCCTACATATACTGATGATTTGGAGCCACAAGAAACAACAGTCGACTGAGAAAACCATGCAATAGAGAGGCGAGAGAAACCAGTTAAAGAGATATGAGAAAGGGAACTCGCTGTTGCGAACAGAGACAAAGAGAGAGGGAGATTGGAAAGAAGCCTCCTTGAATGGAGTGTGAGGTCACCGCAGGCACCTCCCGGCTCATTCTCTCTCCCTTCTCCTTTTACAGGAGCATCTCAAGGTCCAGGAATGATTTGTACTCTGGATTCAGCTTCTGTTGCTCCTTATAGTCTAACAGTCCCCAGCAAAGATTACCTTTTCTCTCTTTTTTTAAATTTTTTTCAATGTTTATTCATTTTTGAGAGAGAGAGAAAGAGAAAGAAAGGGAGGGAGGGGCAGAGAGAGAGGGAGCCAGAGGATCCGAAGCAGGCTCCAGGCTCTGAGCTGAGAGCAGAAAGTCTGATGCAGGGCTCAAACCCACAAACTGTGAGGTCATGACCTGAGCCCAAGTCGGACGCTTAACCAACTGAGCCACAGGTGCCCCTTTCTCCTATACTCTGAAGCCAAATTGTCGACCAAAGTGCCACACAACTCTTATAGTCTACAGCCATGTGAATAGTAAAAAGAATACATCATTTCTAAGTTCCAATTTGGATGCAAAAGCATAAGCCATTCATTCACAAACACTTCCTATCATTTTTTTTAAATGAACTATTCCTGGGGTGCCTAGGTGGCTCAGTCAGATGAGCATCTGACCCTTGATTTCATCTCAGGTCATTATCTCAGGGTCATGGGATCGAGCCCCACATCAGGCTCCATGCCCAGCATAGTGTCTGCTTAAGATTCTCTCTCTCTCTCTCTCTCTCTCTCTCTCTCTATCTCTCGCCCTCTTCCCAGCTTGGGCACTCTCTCTCTTTCTCTCTAAAAACATTTAAATTAAGATAAATTAAATTAAATTATTAAATTAAATTAAATTAATTTGAATGAACTATTCCTTCCATATCTTGGCTATTGTATATAATAGATGAATGGATAAAGAAGATGTGGTATTTATCTATAATAGAATATTACTCAGCCATAAAAAAGAATGAGATCTTGTCATTTGCAACAGCATGGATGGACCTAGAGGGCATTATGGTAACTGAACTAAGTCAGCCAGAGAAAGACAAATACCACATGATTTCAGTTATATCTGGAATCTAAAAACAAAACAAAACAAAGCAAATAAACAAGCAGTCTCTTAAATACAGAGAACAAACTGATGATTGCCAGAGGGCAGGGGGGTGAGGAATGGGAGAAATATGTAAAAGAAATTAAGAAGTACAAACTTCCAGTTATAAAATGAATAAATCACAGAGGTGAAAAGCACAGCCTAAGAAACGTAGTCAATAATACTGTAATAAGGTTATATGGTGACAGATAGAGACCACACTCAACATAGTGAGCATCGCGTAATGCATAGAATTGTCGGATCCGTATGGTGTGTACCTGAAGCTAATATAACATTGTATGTCAGTTATACTTCCACAACAAAAACAGAATGCACCATTCCTGAGCTAAAACATGGTGGCTTACGTTATGTGCATTGTAGTGATTCTGTCAGCCCTCTCCAGAAGCCTCCTTTCCTTCTCTTGTCTTTGGCAAAACTGAATACAATGCTTATTTGGAACTTTATTTTCAACCGTCCCACCCTCCAACGACCCTCTCCTGCACGGCTGATTCAGGCTGCTCTATCAAGTGTATAATCCCATCTAACATCTTATCCTACCTGGGGTTGCTCTGACCTTTTTTTTTTCCCTTAATGTTTATTTATTTGTTTTAGAGAGAGAAAAAAGTGCAAGAGGGGGAGGGGCGGAGCGAGGAGGAGAGAGAATCCCAAGTAGGCTCCACACTCAGCACAGAGCCCAACTCAGGGCTCAGTCTCAGGACCTTGAGATCCTGATTTGAGCCAAATTCAAGAGCCGGACCCTTAACTGACTGAGCCACCCAGGCGCCTCACTTCAAGTTTCTTTTCTCAAATCAGTCCTCACGGTTTTGAAACACAAGTGGATGTTTAGTGCCACCTTGGTTGGTTACTTCTCAGCTACTTTTTGCTTAATCTTCCCATGTTCTTACTATTCAACTCCTTCTGTTCCCCCTGCTCCTTCTGTCCATCATCCCCTTTCTCTCGGCACTGGCAGCACAGATCATTGTCCTCCACCTCTGTCCTGTTAACCCTGAACCATAATATCTCTTACCACCATCCATCTACTCAAGCAGTGATTAATCGTGTCTTGCTTTGTGACATCTCTTCTGTTTTCCTCTTTTGCAGCTTTTCAAAGTTTGTGTGAGTTCCTTGAGGGCAAAGGCTCTAACGCTTTCATTTCACAAGACACATGGATTAATATTTGTTGATTGAAAATTTTATTAATTCGTTCATCGTCTAAGCAGTGACACTCCAAATAAGATTGTGCACGTTGCAAATGTCACTGACGAGTAGAACCATTTGAGGGAGGGAGGGATGGGCTATTAGAACTAGCAGACGTCTTTCCAAAATGTTTAGCAGGGAACACTTTCTGTAGTCCTTTTTGTATAACAGCTGAAGAATAACTCGGCATTGGTTTTGGTTTCTCTTAAGTATTCAAGTGCCTCTAACCGTCTGGCACATAGTAGGAGCTCATCAAATTTTTGTGAATGACTGACAAACTGAAAAGTACTTTCAGGGAGAATTGAAATCTAATGATTTTTGTCCCATCAGCAGATTAAGGGACCCCTGAAAGGCAGACATGTCACAGAATGATCCTTTGAGACAAGACTGCTAAAAGGACACATAGGGTCCAGAACAGAGTTGTATTAGGGACAAGGGAAAACACTTCTCATAGAAGGTTGGAATACTGCACAGCAGTTTTATAAAGACAATGAAAATATAAATGCCAGCATGTATGAGGAATATGTATTTGCTAGTAACAAAGTACCACAAACTAGGTGGCTTAAACCACAGAAATTCATTTTCTCACAGTTCTGGAGGCTAGAAATCCAAGATCAAGGTGTCGACAGGGTGAGTTTCCTTTGAGGACTCTCTTCCTTGGCTTGTAGACGGCCATCTTCTCGATGTGTCCACACATGGTCTTCCCTCTGTGCAGGCACACTCGTAGTATCTCCCGGCGTGTCCAAATTTCCTCTTCTTGTAAGCCCACCAGCGCTTTTGAATGAGGGCCCACCCTAATGGGCTCATTTTCATTTAATCACTTCTTTCAAGGCCCTGTTTCCAAATACAGTCACATTCTCAGGTACTGGAGGTTAAGGCTTCAGTACATGAAATCGGGATGAGGAGGGGGGCACATTTTGCCTTGTAACAACAGAGATGGAGACTCCACAAAACATTCTCCCAGCCTCGCAGTTAACTGTGTGAAGTCAATAATTTCAATATTTGAATTTTATGGTTTGAGAAAGGGAGGACTAAGAAGTTAAATAGTCTTCCCCATGCCCGGCAGCTAGAAGTAACAGCCCTGAATTCAAACCCACAACTTCTGACTCAAAACCGAACGTGCTGTCTACTTCAACATGGAACCATGAACAGAAGAAACGCAAGCCATGAAACAGTTGAGGGAAAAGGAACAGAGACCAGAAGTGAGGGAAAGTCTGTAAATTTCATCCCAACGCTAGGCCTCCTGTGATATCCCAGAAAAGCCATGACTAATCCTTGTTTCTCCATTGCTGAATGAGTGACCTGAATTAACTCTCTCTGCTTCCATTTTGACATAAAAGAAATCTAAGACCAATTCTCATTTCCCTAGGGATTTTGAGGTCACCTGACAGAGACAGCACTTTTGAAACAACTTTGTATTGTGGAAGTTTGTGAATAAATAGAGGGGCTGCACTTCTAGTAAATGACTACTCATATATCTACCAAAATTCAGCATAATTAATACTTGGCTACATTTGCTTATCTACCTACCTTCTTCTCCTGTTTTCATATCCATCTACTATCTATATCAATCTATCTACTTATCTATCTATTATCTATGACCTATCTATCTATTTATTTCTATTTTTGATAGACCACTATGTCATTTCATCTTTAAGTAACTCATCATGCAACTCTCAAAACAAGGGTCATCTCCCACATGCCCAAATAACTATTTTCATGCCTCATAAAATAAACAATCCTTTTCTAATATCATATAACCAGCAGCTCACATTCAAATATCCCTACTTCTTCCCAAAATGTTTTGTATAGTTTGGGAATTTTTAAAAATCAGTCTCTAATCAAGGAGCACATTAATCTGATTATTAAATCCGTTAAATGTGTTTAATCTAGAATACTTACTTCCTCCTTCTTTTCATGACACTACCTTGATGAAGAGACCAGGCCTTTCATTGTTATTGTTGTTCCACATTCTAGATCTGTCCGAATGTCTCCCCATAGTGTTGTTTAACTTGTTTACCTATTCCCTGTATTTTCTGCCATCTGCAGTGTAAAAGCCTAATTAATTTCAGATTAAATATTTTAAGCAAGATGAGTTCATGGGCAGTGCTGAATTTCATTTCACATCACATTAGGAGGCATGTGATGTTGGGTTGACCTACTCTCAGTGAGGCTGAGTTTAATCACTCTGTGACAACCAGACATTTCCACCGTAAAGCTGCAAGCTCCCTACGTGAAGAACAAGTTCATGTGTAGAGTATTCCTTAGGCAGCACACAAATATCTAATCTGCATCAGTCTTTCCCTACTGTGTTAGTAACTATGGACAGCCCTCGCCTTGTGGACAACACTGAAACCAAGAGGCAGCACTGGTCCAAGTCTTAGGTCCCTGAGGAAGGAAGTTCCTTGGGTAGAGGCAGCATGTCTTTTCCATCTCTGAGATTCTCTGGACTCAGGCTCTAAGTCTGACACTCCACATGTACTCGGTGAGGCTTTGCTCTGCAATGTTTATAACACTTTACTACATAAATGCAGAAGACAACATAGTGGGTACCTGGAAATCCACGGAAAGTCATTAAACAAAAGGCGATCTGAAGCATACTTACTACACTACCAAAGGCTAGCCCCAAGAATCATAGAAGTATATCACTGCATGTAAAGAACATTTGGTTTGATCTGAACTCCTACCAGCCTCCTGGAAGCCGCATTTTCCAAATTGTTTGGAGGAAAGTCCACAAGCAATGTTAAATAGGCCCTTTTATCCTGAACCCTGGATTGATGGTTGCATAGAGGACAGAAATAAAACATCTCTTCCCTGACATGTTGTCTCCCTTCCTAAATGAAAAACCAAGCCATTAAAAGGCCTGAATACACAGGTCACAAAAGGAGAAGTAATAATGGCTATTATATATTAGAAAGAGACGATCTTTTTCTGTTCCGTCAGGTTATAAGCCTCTGAGGGGCAGAGATTCTGTCCAGTTCATCAGTGTATCCCCACTACCCACACCGGAGGCTTTGTATTCAGTATTGTTGGAATAAATTTGTATGGATTGACTTAATGAGCAGCCCCCGATAATCAAATCAATGCAAATTAGAACAATAAAATATCGTTTTCAACTATCAAATTAGAAAAGATTTTTAAACTTTTTAAAGACACTATAGCATTAACTCTAATAAAGCAGGGCCCACAAGAGCATAAAGTCTATATTTCTTACAGCACAGAAAGAAAAATTCTAAAATATGAATGCTATTACTTCTGGGAGATAAGATGTATAGGTAATATTTTTCTTCTCCTTTGTACAGTTCAGTATTTTTCAAATGCAGTTCCACAGACATGTTCATTATCAGGGCTGGGTGGGTGGGGAGCAGTATTTAAAAACAAAATGAGACTTTGCCCTGCTTCCTCAGAGAGGATACTGCATGCCTGGGCCACAGACCCTGCGAAAGCAGAATTATTTTGATAGGTCTGTGTAGATGTTTTCTGTGTCTAAACGCCTAAATGACCTTCATATGGTGGGCATAAATATGCGTGAGTGTGTATGTGGTTTTTTGTTCTTCTCTGTTTTACTTCTTTCTTCCCTAGCAGGTGTGTTTGAATAGCAGCCCATTACTGTTCACTTGATGCTATAAATATTTATAAGCATGCTCCAAGGAAGCTATTGTATCATAAACCGGTCAGTGGCATGGCCAGCTGCTTTTTCTGAGCAGAGGTGTGAGACCGCTTCTGGGGAGGTGGGCCCTACCCAACACAAAGCCCTGGAGCCTGTGAGGCGTGAAGGTCTAAGCGGAGGTTCGGGAAAGACATCGAATCAGTCGCCAAAGGGGAGGGCCTGATCGCTGTTGAGTAGGTTGGAGTCATGAAGTCAACACTGGGCTGCATTTGAGAGGAGGGTTTCCGGAGCCTCAGTTTACAAAGCCAGTCTTGTGGCTCAATCAGCCCTTGCAGTATGCAGGCTGGAACTTATTCCCACTTCGAGTTTTAGGGAGGCAGGTGTGTGTGTAGGTGTGTGTGCGATTGAGGCCAATGTTAGCGTGACATGGGCCCATCAACGTGCTGACCACTGAGGTTGCACCAAGTCATGGGAGCATCCTTTCCTTTCCTAGTGTGGAGGGATAAATACATAACTGTCCTAGAGACGTCACAAATGAGGTCCTCTACCCTGGCACTTAGTACACTAGACGCTAAACCACAGAGAGATTGAGCATATCACATCTAACCAGCAAAAGTAGACAGGAGATGACAGATACCTGAGCTCCAAGAAGCTGTCCAAAACATCGTTTACACTAGAATGGTCTTTGGAAGTTAAGGGATGAGCTGTCTGCCTCCCCAAGGCTTCTAAACAGCCAGGGACTGACCGTCAGTATCATATCGTATCAAGAACTCTTGAATGTCGGTTCAGAAGACCTAACCAGCTTCGTGGTCTAATTCTCCCATCCACGGTATTCGGGACAAGTCACTTCAACACAGACTCCCTTTACGCATTTGTAAAATGCTCACATTGCATTACATTTGTTGGAACATGCAGCGTTTTGAACCATGTTTGGTACATGATAAGTGGTCAATAAATATTGGCTGTTATTTTCTCATATTTTAAAAAATTTTTTTAACGTTTATTTATTTTTGAGACAGAGAGAGACAGAGCATGAACAGGGGAGGGTCAGAGAGAGGGAGACACAGAATCTGAAACAGGCTCCAGGCTCTGAGCTGTCAGCACAGAGCCCGATGCAGGGCTCGAACTCACGGACCGCGAGATCATGACCTGAGCCGAAGTCAGACGCTTAACCGACCGAGCCACCCATTATTATTTTTTTTTTACCTGATGCAAGAATGTCTTAGTCTGGACTCCACTTCCTCCTCCCTACCTACCACCAACCCATCCATGTAGGTCAAAGCTTTGAACAAAGGCTTCTCAGCAAGGTGGTTATTTGGGATATGATCCCAGGAAAGAGGGACAGAGGAGTATAAAAGGAGGGAAAATCCATGCACAGACAGGTTATCCAGTGGGCTACTGCCACAAGGAACTGATGCTGAACTGTTGGGACGTCCAAAGAATTAGATAAAACCCGTCTCAGAACAGACTGCCAGGGAATGTACAAGGAAGCACTTATCCGCTGGTTTAGGACAAGGGATTGTCTTCTTACACCTGCATGAAGCTGGCTGCACTCTGCTGAGAACTCTCTACTGCCAAGTGGTTGTAGCAAGGTGAATTCAAGAGGATTCACCATGGCTCACAAGACACGTCTCATATAAGAGGCTCATATAAAACTCCTTTCCAGTTCAAACCCATCCCAGTCTATCTAGAGAGCTGATGGGCCGGGCCCACTCCAGAGTCTGATTTGCAAGAACCAGGGAGTTTGCTAGAAATGATAGATGACTGCACACATCAGAGCTGACAGCCAGCCCGGTGAATAACCCTGATGCACCAGAGAACAAATGTCACCCCTCAACAGCCCCAGTGGTGCAGAGGGAGAGTCGTGGGACAGGTGCAGATGTTAGGCGAAGGGGTGACGTGGACGCCATGGAGGGAAACTGGACAGTTTATCGCCTGGGGTGCTGCAACATGCCTGCTTTGGTCTCCACCCCCGCTCCCATCCTCTGCCACCTCACTCCCCCCCATGGTTTGGATGTCACAGTCAGAAGGGGGGACCTTTAATCATGCAAAGTCAGACAGACAGCTGTGTGGTGAAGTTTCAGGAAGACACTGAGGGCAGGAGGCATAGAGGGTTATGAATCCTGGATTGGGGAAATGGCCAGATCGTCCCAAATGGACAACAGAGGAGCATTTTGTGGTGGATTCTTTAGGGCGCAGCAAGTGAAGACCCCAGAAACAGTGAGGTCCATTAGGGCAGTCATCCCAGGGACCCAGCCCTGCAATTCACAGATGAGTATGCAAACCACATATTTTGAGACACAACAGAAGCAGCCATTCATACGGTCCCTTCTGTTTGCTATTATTGTTTTCCCCTTTTGTATTCTCAACTACTAGCCTGAGCAACAATAGAGAAATACCTGTCTCGCTGAGTTCATTTGGAGATCATACTAGACAATACAAACAAAAAGGTAACTTAGAGAAACAAAGATGTTTCTCCTTCTCCCCCTTCTTCTCCCCATTATTCGTATTATTATACTATTATTACCTTAAGGCACCATTAAGACATTTTGATCATTTTCATTAGAAGTGTTCCTAAAGTCTCTGATACATATTCTAGCATTTAAAAACAAAAGACACAGAAGGCAATGACATTTTTCATTGGGGTTTCACAATTTTCGTTACTAATACCCATTATTGGCCTCTACTGTCATAATGATGTTGATATGTGCTGAGCGATTTGTCACTACCCAGAATGGCCCGTTACTGCCATGGTTTTTATCTTTTTTTTTTTTTTGCCTTTCCCCTCGCTATCAGACTGTCAGCTGTCACTTTTTGTTGTCAGTCTTTCTGCTTCCTGTTCTCTGCCGTGCTTCTAATCGGTCCACTGACCATATATTGTCAAGTAAATATCAAGACACAGGATCTGGCAAGAGCCATTTGTATCGTGTGCGCGTGTATGTGCGTGCGTGCATGCAAAGCGATTTGGAACATGTCTCTGGATGCCAGAATATTAAGAATTTCTGGGACATATTGTTTGAAACAGGACTGTCCCTGAGAAATCCATGCATACGGTTGTCATGACAGCTCAACTGACAATAGCTAAGGCCTTGCTGAAGTGCCATGTGGGAAGGGCAAATAAAAGCACCAAATACATGCAGATTAAACATGCGGCAGCATAAGGTCTGGCCTACGAACGGCATGGCGGTTATGCTATCCTTCCAGCCCTTATGAAGGATGCACTTGCTCCCATAAGCTGTCTTCACACATTCTTGGTAATGCACTGACACGTCTTCTCTGAAGAATCTTAATAGTGTGTCTGCATTCCAGGACAGCTGGTAGGAAATTGAAAAATTCCTCCAAAGCCTTAAAACTGCTGACACACTGAACTCAGAATTGGGAGATCTGGGTTCCAGTCAACTGCATGACTGGACAAGGCACAGCCCCTGCTGAGGGACGCTTCCTCATTTGCGAAATAAGAAGCCAGCCAAATTTCTGAAGTTCCACTGGGCTCAGTGTCCATGACGCAAGCTTCCAAAGGAAACAGATCTGAACTTCGTTTTTTGTTTTTTTTAATGGGAATTGGTTAAAATGAGTTTGTATTTTTGATATCAATAGGAAACTGTAAACCACAGAAATGGATATTAGAGTTCAAGACAGAAGTCAGCTTTAGATATAAACTTTCTCTACTGTTTAATACAGTGGCTTCTTTTCCACAGGAGGACGAAGACCCAGGGGATGTCCCAGGGCCCAGTGGGTGTTTGAAACCACGGATAACATGAACCCTATATATACTATGTTTTTCTGATATATAGGAAAATTTTAATTTATAAACTAAGCACAGTAAGAGATGAACAACAATAACTGATAATAAACTAGAACAATTATAACCCTAATATACCATTATATACCCATTAGTGTACCATATTAGGATAGATTAGGTCTATCTCTCTTACAAAATATCTTATTGTGTTGTACTCACCCTTCCCTTTCTCGAAATGATGTGAGATGATAAGAGGCGTCCGTGATGAGACGAAGTGAAATGAGTGACGTAGACACCGTGATGTAACGTGAAGCTACCACTGACCTGCGGACAATACATGAGGGGGATCATTTGTTTCTGGATGATGGTTGTCCACGGATCACTGAAACCACAGCAAGCGAAACCTGGGATAACTTGGGACTAGTGTGTACCTTTTATAGGTAGAGCTAATAGTCAAAACATTTAACCCCTGGTAAAACATAGAAACAGACTGATTACAACAGATAACTAGCCAATGCAGCCATATTAGGGGGAAAGGGGACAGCTGAATATCCTTGTTGGTTTGTCATCTTCTTAAGAGTAGCATGTTTCACTACCTCACTCGGTGCCCTTCTTTTTTTAAATGCTCGTTTATTTATTTATTTATTTACTTACTTACTTATTTATTTAGAGAGGGAGCGGGGAAGGGACAATGAGAGAGGGAGACAGAAAGAGAATCCTAAGCAGGCTCCATGCCCAATGCAGAGCCTGACATGGGGCTCAAACCCACAAGCCCTGACATCATGACCTGAGCTGATATCAAGAGTCAGACACTTAATCGGCTGAACCACCCAGGCGCCTTGCTCAGTGCCTTTCTTGCAAGACCTGAGAACAAATGAGCATTGTACAAATAATGAGTATGAGTGCATGAACTCCAACATGTTATAAATAGGTGACGGCTGTCATGGCTTATGCCTCTGAGAAAGAAGACTGGGTACAGAAAAGCAACACCATATTTTCCGAGTCAGGTGAAAATGAGGAGGCAGTTCAGGAAACAGAGGAGGGAGCGATCAGAGTGCCTGTTTGGAGAAAAGCAGAGAGGATAATGTCGTGGTTAACTTGGGGAGAAAAACAATCCACATGGAATTTGGCCAAATCAACAATGTCAAATTCTGCGGAGAGAACAACGTCCTGTTGCCCTTGGCCTTCTGGTCAGTTTCTTGCTTTCTTTTCTTCCCGGAAAGGATGAAAACAGAAGAAGAGTGGTCATGGAAAACACAGGCCCAGCACAGCAACTCCTTTAGCAATTAGGACACAGGCTCCCAGGGGAAGCACAGGTACAGCCACAACACGAGAGCTTCTCTGGGCACGTCCTTCATGCACTGGATCTCTTCCATTCCCTCCCTCGCAGGCACACTGAGAAGAAGAACTGTCACTGCAACCTACCTCGTGTTGCATTGCTCTAGGACCTCTAGTCTGCCTGCCTGGTTCTTGCTAGCTGCCAGATGCTTTACCAGATGTTCTAAATGTGGACACAGTTAGTTATTTTCTGGGAACAGCAGCCTCTAGCGCCCGTATTTTCAAATTTCTGCTAAAGGTTCTAGGACAAATAAGTTGCCCATTAGGAGAAAGAGGCATGGCCACCAGGGTGGAGCAGGTGACGTCACTGAGAAAGCCATCCATTGATAACGAACGAATGGGCTCTGCCTCTTCTCATCAGATTTTCTGTTTTACAACAGAAGAGATGTGAAGTCATGCCCAATCCACAGATAAGGAGCCAAATGAATTTGGTCAAATGAATCGTGGTCAAATGACTTTCTCTTCATGGAGGATATGAGATGACATGATACTTGCTTTCAGACTTCTGGTGATCATCTCCCTTTGTGCCATGCCTGAGACCCCAGCTCATTGTCAGCATCTACGGTGGGACAGGCAATTCACCTGCAACCCTGGTGTACTGTTATCATATTTCTGGAATGTACTACTTTGGAGCTGATCAGAGCATCTAGGTAGACACTCTTATTGAAGAAGCCCAGATCACTGGTTCAGTCCATATTTAGTCTGGTTTATGTGGCCTCTGCCCCACACCTAGGTCTCCACCTACACTGCAGCCATCAACTATCACAAGGGACCTAGAACATGCAAGTGTGCACGAATCAGTACGACCTTTTACCAGTACTGAAAGTTCCGTGAAGCAAACACTCCCCCATACCAGGAACAACTCTCCTCTCCTCCTCTTCTAGCCATTTACTGAGCCAAAAACCTTAGGTACAGGGATCCCAGACCTTCCGAATGAAGCAACAACTATTATTATCTCCAATGTAGGGATGGCAACTAACGGTAGAGAAGGTGAGTGAACCAAGATCACACAACCAGTAATTGGCAAATCAGAACTGTCCATCAGAAAGCCCAATTTTCTTCGCTACTCTCTCAGTCTGTTCTCTTCAAAAGGACAACATTTTGTTGGACTTTACCATACTTTCCCATTAAGCCTAGTGCATGCCAGCTCTTTACCCTCCTTAGGACAGAGACCACAGAGCCTTCTTCTGGGCCTCTGACTCTCAGCCTCAGCTATCTGAGGTGCTTTCCACACTATCTATGCCTGGTGACTTGAAGAAATGCCACTTTTTACACAAAGGAGAGTAGTGTCACTCTCTTCCACTGATTAATTAGGTTTGCATAAATGTATATGTGCATATGTACATTAGCCACACCCCTTCAACTCCAGACTCTATGCAAGTTAGTTTCACATTTATACTCTTGATGTGCCAAACATGACTAGTCATCATCGGACAATTACAGGTGACATTTGCTCCTGGAGCCCTGAACAGTGGAGTTTGCTACCATTTCCATCCTTGAAATTCTGGCAGGGATCGTAGAGTGACCTCGCAGAATCTCACGGGGAAACCTTGATTTTTCTCCTCTGAAATTCCAAGCGTGTTTCCTAATCATGACTCTCCATGGAGTTTGGCATTTTGTTGTATCATGTGGAAGTGATAGAACAGGAGCCTTTATAGTGTTGTCACGTCATGAGTAACTCATTCCAGGACACTTGCCCAAGGAAGAGTCCACACGTAGCACAGTCCTCACCGCTACACAGCCTCTTACCATAGACATGTTCTGTGTGCACTTTCACATACATCCACATATGGAGGAAAATCCTTTCTGACACCTGAGTTGGGCAATGGACATTTTCCTCCACCAAGGAAATATCATTTCAATCAATTCCCAACTTCACCTTTATTAGATTTCTAGTACAAGCTGTGTATATTCACTGATCCAAAAAGAAGAAAAAGAGAAAGAAGCAGAAAAAATATTTAAATAGATAATGGCCACAAACTTCCCAAAATTTACTTAAAGCACTAATCTGAAAATCCAATCAACAAACTACAAGCAGAATAAACACAAAGAAATGCATACACAAAGTATACTGAAGCCGTCAAAAGTCAAAGACAAAAAGAAAATATCAAAAGCAACAAGGGCATAGTGGTTCGTCACATACAAGGAGTCCTCAATAAGATTAATGACTGATTTCTCAAAGGGAACTATGGAGGACTAAAGGCAAAATACTAAAGGGTTGAAATAACAAAGTAACTTGGGGCTCCTGGATGGCTCAGTCGGTTGAGTGTCCAACTCTTGATTTCAGCTAAGATCTTGATTCCAGAGTCGTGGGACTGAGTCCCACACTGGGCTCTGTGGTGAGCATGGAGCCTGTTTGAGATTCTCTCCCTCTCTCTCTCTCCCTCTACCCCCTCTTCCCCACTCATGCTCTCTCTCTCTCCCTGTCTCTCTCTCAAATAACGAAATAATAAATAATCAAATAAATAAATAATGAAAAATAAAAAGAGTAACTTGACTCCACATGAAAATATTCAGAGTAATTATAGAGGTAACTATATAAATATATTCAAAAGAATATTAATATATTTTAATTTTATGAATATTTTTTCCTAATTTAAAAATAAACTGCACAAAGTAATAATTATAACTGTGCTGATGGACTCACAACGTGTAAGCATTGAATTTTTATGACATGAAAACACAAGGAACAGAGGGAATGGAGCAAGTTTTGGTATGCTATTGAAATTAAGTTGTTATTAATCCAAACTAATTTTTTATAAATTAAGATGCTAATAGTATTCTTCAGTGCAACCACTAAGAAAATAACTCAAAACTTAGGTAAAAGAAACGACAAAGATAAATGATACGCTGGAAAATACCTATGTGACACAAAAGAAGATAGTAATAAAGGAATACAGGAACAAAAATATAAGATATATAAGACCTAATAGCCAATGGCAAACATAAATCATATCTTACCAATAATTACATTAAATGTAAATGGGTTACGCACTCCATTAAAAGATAGAAATTTACAGAATGAATAAAATAAACATAATTCAACTACATGCGATCTTCAAATATGAAATTCCAATGCTACTATAAAAAATTTTTTTTGAAAATGAAAAAGACAAAAAAACATATAAAATACAAACAATAACAAAAGAAGTTAAGGTGCTCTAATTACCATACTAGACTTTAAGACAAAAATTGGGACTAGAGGGAATGAAGAACATTCTTAATAATACAAAGGACAATCAATCAAGAAGATTTAACAACTGTAGGTATTTATGGACTTAATAACAGAACCCTATGATACATGAGGCAAGAACTGTGAGAACTGAGGGGAGAAATGAACAGTTCAAAACAACAATGGTTGGAGACTTCAACACCTCTCTTTTTTCTAACAGAACAACTAAAGAAACAATCAACAAGAAGAGACTTGAAAAACACTATAAACAAAATTAAAAGGTGTTTCTACGAAGAGGTCAATAAAATTGGCAAGCCTTTAAACACACCAAACACGAGAAAACAAGAGAGCACTAAAATTACTAAAGTTAATAATGAAAGAGGGATATTATTATTATTGTTCTTAGAAAAATGAAAAAGAGTATATGGGAATACCATGAATAACTGTATGTCAACATACAATATAATTAGATGAAATAAACAGATGTCTGGAAAAACACAGACTACTAAAACTGGCTCAAGAGGAAATGGAAAATCTGAAGAAAACTATAATAAGAAAAGAGATTGAATTACTAATCAAAACACTACCCATGAGGAAATGCTCAGAAACAGACTTTCTGGTAAATTCTACCAAACATTTAAAAGAGTAATACCAATCCTTCACAGACTCTTCAAAAATGTAGATGAGGAGAGAACACTCCCCAGCTCGTTTTACGAAGCTAGTATGACTCTGATACCAAAACCAGACAAAGAAAAGAACCTAGCACAAGAAAAGACACCTAGACAACAATATCCCTTATGAATATAGGCACAAAAATACAGTAGTAGAAACATCTAGCAACATAGAAAAGGGAATATACAGCATGACTGAGTGAAACTTACGCCAGGAAGGGAAGGTGAGCTTTACATAAATAAGCAAATACTATAATAAGCCACAGTAATAACAATAAGGTACAAAACCCCATGACCATCTCCATGGATGAAGAAAAAGCATTTGACAAAAATCCAACATCTTTTGGGATGCTTGGGTGGCTCCATCGGTTGAGTGTCTGACTCTTAATTTTGGCTCAGGTCATGTGGTCTCACAGCCATGAGACCAAGACCCACATCAGGCTGTGCTAATAGTGCGGAGCTTGCTTGAGATTCTCTCCCTTCCTCCCTCCCTCCCTCTCTCTCTCTCTCTGACCCTCCCCACTCACTTTTGCATGCTCTCTCTTCTCAAAATAAATGAACAAACTTCAAAAAACCCAACATCTTTCATGATAAAAACAGTCAACAAAATAAGAAATGAAGAGAACTACCTTATCCTAAGAATGAGTATCTATGTAAAACCTATAGACCACGTAACAGTTAATGTTGAAAGACTGAACGTTTTCTTCCTTAGATCAGGATCAAGAAACAATCTATTTTCAACACTTCAATTCAACATTGTACTGGAGGTTCTAGCCAAGGTAAGTAAAAAAGAAAGAGAAATAAAAGCCATCCAGTTAGGAAAGGAAGAAAAAAAAAAAAGAAAGAAAGAAAAACTATTTCTTATTTATTTATCTAATGTTTTTATTTATTTTTGAGAGAGAGAGAGACAGAGAGAGACAGAGCATGAGTGAGGGAGGGGCAGAGAGAGAAGGAAACACAGAATCTGAAGCAGGCTTCAGGCTCTGAGCTGTCAGCACAGAGCCCGACACGGGGCTGGAACCTATGAGTTGTGAGATCATGACCTGAGCTGAAGTCAGATGCTTAACCACCTGAGCCACCCAGGCGCCCCTAGAAAAACTATTTCTATTTGCAGATGAATTGATTTTGTATATAGAAAATACCAAGGAATCTCAAAAGCAATTGTCCGAGCTAATAAACCAGTTCAGAAAACATATCATCTGTTAATATACAAAAAAATCAATTGCGTTTATATAAACTTGAAATAAACAAGTAAAAAATGTAATTAAGAAAACAGTTACATTTACAATGCAACAAAAGGAATAAAATCCATAGCAATAATTTTTTTTTAAGGCGCAGGACTTGTACATAGAAAACTGTAGAAGCATCGTTGGAAGAAATCAAAGGACACCTAAATAAATTGTGTTCATAGAATGGAAGATTAAATATTGTTAAGAATTGGAAGTTAAGACTGCCACCTGGTCACACTGAGCTCATCACGCTCAAATTGATCTACAGTTTCCATGTAATATCTATCAAAATCCAGACATATTTTTGTGGACGTGGATGACCTGATCCTAAATTCGTATGGAAATGGAAAGGACTCAGAATAGATAAAAATCTTGAAAAAGAAAAGAAGAGCAAATTTGAAGGGCTGACACTTACTGGTTTCTAAACTTACTACAGTTTTAGTGTCAAGACTGCTGCGTGGTATTGACAATATATCTCTCTATATCTCTCTATATCTCTCTATCTATCTATCTATCTATTAGAATTCAGAGTTCAAAAATAAATTTATACATTTTTAAGCAATTTATGCTTAACAACAACGGTGCTAAGACAACTCAATGAAACCATTGGATATCCACACACAACACAATGAAGTTGGACGAGTACCACACCCCCTATACAATAACTAACTCAAAATGGATTGAGAGCTAAATATGAGATCTAAAACTCTAAACCCTTACAAGAAAACATAAGGTGCATCTTCATCACCTTGGACAAGGCAATGGTTTCTTAAATAAGATGCCTAAAGCACACCAAACAAACAAACACAAGAAGATAAATTAGACATAATCAAAATTTAAAAATTATGTGCTACTTCAATCAACCCTATCAAGAAAGTAAGAAGAAAACCCCCAAAAGAAGAGAATTATTTGTAAATCATGTATTTGATAAAGTTCTAGTATCTAAAATATATATGGAATTCTTTTGCATGACCAATAAAAAGACAAATTAACAAATTGCCAGACAATTTGAACAGACATTTCTCTGAAGAATATACACAAATGGCCAATAAGCACATGCCAATACATCAACATCACTAGTCATTAGACAAATGAAAATAGAAACCACAAGAAGATCCTACTTCGTACTCACTAAGATACTACAGTAAAAAATTATTGGGGTGCCTGGGTGGCTACTCGGTGAAACGTTTGACTTCAACTCAGATCATGATCTCACAGTTGGCGAGTTCAAGCCTCGCCTCGGGCTCTGTGCTGACAGCTCAGAGCCTGCAGCCTACTTTGGATTCTGTGTTCCCTCCTATCTCTGCCCTCCTCCACTCACACTCTGTCTCTCTGTGTCTCTCAAAAACAAATAAATATTCTTTAAAATTTTAAAAAGTTATCAACAATGATGTGTGAACTGGTAAGGAGAAATTGGAATCCTTATACATTGCTGAGGGAAATGAAAATGACGCTGTCGTTCTGGAAAACATTTTGACAGTTCCTCAAAAAATTAAACCTAAAGTTATCATAGGACCCAGAAATTCTACTCCTAGGTACATACCAGAGAATTAACAACATATACTTATGAAAACTCTTCTAAATGAATATTCAAAGCACCATTATTCATAATAGCCCAGAAGTGAAAATAGCCCATATCTATCAACTGATGAATGGCTAAACAAAATATATTCCATACAATGGGATATTATTCAGGCATAAATAATGAAATACTGGTACATACTACAACATGGATGAAACTCAGAAACGCTATGCTAAGTGAAAGCAATGGTCACATATCATATGATGTCATTTATATGAAATAACTCAGAATAGATAAATCCACAGAGACAGAAAGTATACTCGTGATGGCAAGGACAGGAACAGTGAGGAATAATTAGTCATTGCTCATTGCAGAAGTTTTGTTTTGTTTGTTTGCTTGTTTGTTTTGATGTTTATTTATTTTTGAGAGAGAGAGAGAGCACGAGTTGGGGAGAGTCAGAGAGAAGGGGAGACACAGAATCCGAAGCAGGCTCCAGGCTCTGAGCTGTCAGCACAGAGCCCAACATGGGGCTCAAACTCACAACCATGAGATGGTGACCTGAGCCGAAGTTGGACGCTCAACTGACTGATCCACCCAGGCACTCCTGGAAGGTTTATTTTTAATGTGAATGAAAATGTTCTGGAATTAGACGGTGGTTATGGTTGCACAGCCTTGAAAATATGATAAAAAAATACTACATTATAAACCTCAAAATGGTTAAAATTGTAACTTGCAGAAAATGAAATATATATAAATTTAATAGCCATATAACTGTTAAGACTTTAAATTCATAATATGAATTTAACTCCCAAAAAGAAATCTCCAGTTCCAGACAGCTTTTCTGGAGAATTCTACCATATATTTAAAGAATAAATAATGCCAATTGTACACAAATCTCTTCCAGAAAATAGAAGAAAAGGCAGTACTTCCCAAGTCATTTTATGAAGCTCATATTAACCTGATACCCAAACTAGACAGAGATCGTACAAAAGAGAAAACTACAAGTCAATGACCTCATGAATATAAACCTAAACATCCTTAATAAAATACTAGCAAATAAGATTCAGAAATATATAAAAGCAATTATACACCATGACTAAGTGAAGTTTATTCCAGGGATGTAAGGATGGCTTAGTATTTGAAAGTAAATCACTGTAATCCAGCCTATTAATCGGCTGGAGAAGAAAAATCACATGTTCACATCAGTCAATGTAGAATAACATCTTTGGGAAAATTTGACATCTGTTAGTGATTAAAAACACTCAGAAAAATAAGAATAGAGGAGAACATCCTCAACTTCATAAAGAGCATCCACAAAAAGGCCTACAACTAACACTTTGCTTAATAGTGAAACACTGAATACTTCCCCCACCCCCCACCTAAGATCTCGAATGGGGAAGGAATTATGTGCTCTCTTCACCCTTATTCAAAATATTGCTACACATTCTAGCCAATGAAGTAATGAAAGAAAGGGAAATAAAAGGCACACAGATCAGAAAGAAAGGAATAAAATTGCCCCTATTTGCAGATGGCATAATTTTGTATGTAGAAAATCCCAAAGAATATACAAAAGAACTCTCAGAAATAATAATGATTTCTGTACTTTCTCAGAATACAAACTAAACATAAAAAATAAGCTGCATTTCTATATACTAACAAAGAAAACATAGACACTAAAATATAAAACGTATTGCTATTTATAATTGAATAAAATAAAGGAATATTAGGTGTAAAGTTCACAAGACATGTGCAGCACTTATATGCTGAAAATCACAAAATGCTGATAAAGAAAATCAAAAGTGAGCTGAATAAAGGGAGGGCTATCTCATGTTCATGGATGGATTGTTCATGGATATAATAGAGATCAATTCTCCCAAGATAGGTATATAGCTTTAACACATTTCCTGTCAAATGTCCAGCAAGAAGATCTGTAGATATAAGTATGCTTATTCTGAAATATATAAGTAAAAGGGGCTAGAATAGCTAAAACAATTTTGAGAAATAAGAATAAACTGGGAGAAATCAATCTACTCTACATCAAGACTTACTATATAGCTACAATAATCAAGACTGTGTGATATTGATTGATGGATAGATGTATTCATCAACAGAAAATAATAGAAATCAGGGAAATAGACCCATAGAAAAATGTCCAGTGGGTGTTGAAAAGAGTACAAAAGCAAATCAATAGAGGAAAGCTAGCCTTCCTAGAGAAACTGGATATTCATAAAGAAAAATCAACCTCAACTTGCTATAAAAATTGTCAAAATTGATCATAGGCTTAAATATAGAAGGCAAATGTATTCAACTTTTAGAAAAAAATGTTGGAGAAAGATCTTCAGAATACAAGGCTAGGGAAAGAGTTCTTAGACTTGACACCAAAAGTATGATACATAAAAGGAAAAAATAATAAATCAGATCTCATCAAAAACAAAAACTTAAGGGGCACCTGGGCGGCTCAGTAGGTTAAGCGTCTGACTTCAGCTCAGGTCCTGATCTCCCCACTCATGAGTTTAAACCCCATGTCAGGCTCTGTGCTGACAGCTCAGAGCCTGGAGCCTGCTTCGAATTCTGTGTCTCCCTCTCTCTCTGTCTGTCTCTCTCTCTCTGACTCTCTGTCTCTCTCTCTCTCTCTCTCTCTCTCCAAAAATAAATAAACATTAAAATATATATATATATTAAAAACAAAAACTTAAGCTCTGCCAAATACTGTTAAGAGGATGAACAGACATGATACAGATGGAGAAAAATATTTGCAAACCAAATATCTAACAAAGGACTAGTATCTACAATATATAAAGAACTTTCCACCTCAGAGTAAAAAACAGTCCATTTAAAAAATGGAAAAAGACGTAAGAAGGCATTTCACTGAAGAGGATACTCAGATGTCAAGTAAACGTATGAATATATAATTAACATCGTTAGCCGTTATACAATGCAAACTACAACCACAATGTGATATCATGATGTATCTATCAGAATGGCTAAAATACAAAATAGTGACACTACCAAATGCTGATGAAGATGTAGAGAAACTGGGCTATTCATATATTACAGGTTAGATGTAAGATGGAACCACATTCTGAAAAACTATTGTGACAGAAAAACACCAAAGGTACAACTACCATGCAACTCATCACTTGCAGCCTGAACATTTACCTTACAAAAATGAAGCTCTGTGTACACACATACACACACACGCTCACTGCCTCCACAAATGCTTAGAGCAGCTCATTTGTTCCAAACTGGAAACAACACAGATGTTCTTCAGGGAATGAATGCTCCCCGATCTGTGCTTACATCTGTATCATGGAATACTGTTCGGCAATTAAAGGCCGTGGCCTGCGGAGACAAGCAACAACTGGTCGAATCTCCGGAGAATTATGTGGATTGAAACAAGCCATATCAAAAGGTTACATACTGTATGATTTCATTTATACAACACTATTACAACGACAAAATTGCAGAAGCAGGGACAGATTAGCAGTTGCTGCTGATTAAGGACCAAGGGGTGGGAGAGGAGGAAAGTGGTCTGTCTCTACCTTGACTGTATTAATAAGAATATCCTGGTTGCAATACTGTATGATAGTGTTGAAAGGCGTTACAAAGAGAAAAACTGGGTAGAGGGAATGTGGGATCTCTGTAGTATTTCTTAAATTGCATGTGAATGTACAATTATTTCCAAAATAAAGAGTTTAATTATATATATTTTTTTTAATGTTTATTTATTTTTGAAGGAGAGAGAGACAGAGTGTGTACAGGCGAGGGGCAGAGAGAGAGGGAGACACAGAGTCCTAAGCAGGCTCCAGGTTCCGAGCTGTCAGCTCAGAGCCCGATGTGGGGCTCGAACCCACGAGCTGTGAGATCATGACCTGAGCCGAAGTCAGACGCCTAACTGACTGAGCCACTCAGGCACTCTGAGTTTAATTATATTTTAAAAGAGAGACAGAGAGGCACCTAATGCCTTAAGAGCATGTAATAGGGGATATGGCTCAACTGAAAGATATCAGGAAAGACTTCCCTGGGGTGTAAAACCTAAAGACAGGTAGGAGTGCATTAGAGAGTGGAAAGTAAAGACAGCATACCTATGATGCTTGTCATGGGCAGCTGCGAGGTCTCCTCACTCACCCACCAAATCTAAACAGATTATAACAAATCTAAACAAATTATATAGAGGTCTTAACTGATTCTCAGAAGAACTCAACACCACGCATCTATCTTAAGGCCGTGTCCTTGAGGCAGCTTCTGGGAGCAAGGAAGGCAATCAGAACACGCATTCCAAGGACAGAGGTTGAGGTGAGGAGCCTCCAAGAGCTTGGGTCCAGCTCACCTGTCCACTGGGGTCACATCCCCTCAATGACTTTCCCTAACACACAGCTTTGCGGTTCAGTTCTCACTGGTAGGCACCGAGCTCCGAGTGGAGGGGATGCACACAGAGTGGATAAGCACCATCCCTGCTCCTCAGGAGCTATCACATGAGAGAAAGGGACACATGTACTAATAGTGGTCGTATCCGAAAGTGCATGCAAGCTGCTATGCAATATAGACATGGGATGCTATAAAAGCCCTGCCTACCTCTCTGATTAGTATTCTTTCTTCCTAGTGGTCTTTAATCAACCTATCAACACATGGAACGGCATTGTTGTGACTAAGAGCATGCTATTCAGAACCGCAGAAATCAAGATCCAAATCCTGGTCCCGCTACTTACTAGCTCTGCATCTTTGGCCCAAGTGGTATTCGTTTTTGCTTTTGTTTTATTTTCCTTCTCAATTGCCCTCTTTGGGATTATCTGATTGTAAACTACATCCTTAGTTTTCCTCTATACTGAGTTAAAAAATATACAGTTACTTTAGAATCATGTTGTTTAATAGTGTAGCCTCTAGTCACGTAAGTTTAATTTTAAATTAACTGAAATTAAATAAGACTTAAAATTAAGTTCCTCAGTCACAACTAGCCACATGTCAAGTCTTCAATAGCCACATCTGCCTTATAGCTCTGTTTTTAATAGTGCAGATCTATGGAACATTTTCAACATCACTAAAAACCCTACTTGACAAGTGCTGTCTAGAAATTTTAACATGTATATTTAATATAAAATCTAAAGTTCGCCAGAGCGTTTACCCTTTTCTCAAACAACACCGGTACTTTCAAATGCTTTAATTTTTAACAACCCTGGACTGATTTATTTTGTTGTTTGTTTGTTTGTTTGTATTTTAGCTTAATATTTCTTTTTAACCACACAAAATATACATTGCTCTATTGTTTTAAACCATTGATATTTGTTTACATTTACCTATCTATTTACTGGTACCTTTCTCTCCCTTCCTCTTGGTAACATTTTTTTTTTCCTCCTGAGATTCCTTCTACAGAAGTTTACTTGTAGTAAATTCTTTCAGTTTCTATTTGTCTGAAAAGATCTTCCTACTTTATTGATACTAGAAGAGATATTTTAAAAGGAAAAATATTTTAACTATGAAGATAAAATTTCACCTTCTCCTTGATTCCACGGCTACTTCTGTGAAATCAGATATTAATGGCCATTTCATCGTAGGCCATCTGTCTTTTTTCTAACTGCTTTTCAGAACTTCTCCATGTCCATGTAATCTCCATGTAGAAGTTGCATTTTACACTGTGTTTCACTGAAATGTGTTTAAGAACAAATTTAATTTATTTTAGGTGTGATTGATTGATTCATTCATTCATTGATTTTAAATGTGGGCTGTCTGTACTTAATGATTGATATATGTAACTAATATGGAGCCTAACCATTAGCAATGGAAGTATTGACTTTCCTTCATTCTATTTTCTCTCTTTGAGATTCCCATCAGATATGTATTGCATCTTCTCACTGTATCTTCAATATCTCTTTTAATTTTCTGATATTTTCCATCTCTCCGACCTTTTGTTTATATTCTCCATAATTTCTGTGTTTTAGATTGCAGTTCATTAATTCTCTAGTGTCCTCCATTATACTAATTCTCTATTCACCTGTGTCTAAACTATGATATAGCTTATTGTACATTATTAAGGTATTCATTTCTAGAATGTTCAACTTGTTTCTTCTTCCTATGCATCACATCAACCTTGAAAGACTCTTTCCCCATACCTCCTTTCCTACTTTCTTCATATTTCTTGAAGTTCCTCTTGATATTCTGTTATCTAAATTCTAATACACGCAGTCTTTATGGGTCTGTTTATGAATTTGTTTTTTGTCTTGTTTTGTTGCTTACTCTTGCTCATCTTGACTTCTCCTCTTCATGTGTTTTAATTTATTTTTTATGTAAGTTATGTTCCTTTTATCTGTGGAAATCCTTTGAAGCCTGGGTTTTTGTTCCTCCACATAGCATTTGGTTTGCTTTTGCAAGTCACCTGGGAATGACTAACCTTGAATTATTTAAATATGTATATTTAAGCTTGGGTTTTGTTTCTGTAGGCCACAAGCTTTGAATAAAGACTTGAAAATAGTAATACTTCAAGGATACTTTTTTTCCCTACTCTTTGAGTGGTCAGTGAAAAACTCTGCATGTATTCCTACTGTCTTACTCAGTAGAAGAATTTTTTTCCTAGTTTATATCATCAGATGTCACTCTTTATAAGTCTCAGCTTTATTCTGGCTATCTCTGTTTTGTTTTTGTTGTTTTTTTTTTTTTCCTGTCCTGTGTTGGGGCAGTCTTTGATTTATTTTTCTGGGATACATGGTCCATTGAAACCCAGAGTATAAACCACCACGGCAGGTGCCAGATCCTGCAGATCTGCACTCTTACTTAGTGCCTAATCCCCACAGAACTCCCTTATTTTCCTTTCCCCCAGATCAGCCATGCCGAATTTATGTAACGCATGTAGTTGTATTCTGGGAGAAATGTCTATGACCTCTAATCCACCATTGTGTTCAGATTCCTATTTTTTAAGGTTTCCCTTAATCTGAACTGGAGAGTTTAAGTTACAGTGAGATTAAGAGTAGGAACAGGAGGACACGTCAGGACTTGTTAGAATAGTGTAGGCAAGAAATTGAAATTTCAACTGCCATGGACCTGCTAGAAGTGGAGAGTAGGAGATGGTTTTGAGAGATATTGAAGAAGTAAAATCAGCACCAGCTGTGGTGAACTGAATGTGGAAGTTGAAGAGAGGTGTTTGGGACGATGGTCGGGATACTGTTCAATCTGGGTAACAAGTTAGATGTGGTGCTGGTCGCTGAAGGGGCAAACAGGTGGAGAGAGTAAGATGATGGGCTCAGTGTTTAACCAAATGTGGTGCCTTCGAGACTTCCACATGGTATATGGGGGCCTAAGGGTCTAAGCTAGAAGTCAGACTGAGTTAGAAATATGAACGCCTATGTCATTCTCATATGTCACTCTCAAATAGGGCATGGACGAGGTTACACAGGAGGAAGACAGAGTGGAAGAAAAGCAGATCCAGGATCAAGGCTTGAGGACTTTAAGCCCTAACGACCAGGAAGAGAAGGATGAACCTGCAGTCGCAGCAGCACAGCCAACAAGCTGGAAGGCAGACAAGGAGAATGCTGTTGCCTTTCATCCCTTTTCTTCTTATACATAACGTCAGCCATAATGACCTTCCTACCATTCCCTGTGTGTTTTGTTCTTCCTGGTCTCGATGCCTTCGTACATGTTCTCTATTCCTTCTACTTGGAATATCCTCCAGTCCCTTCTCTTTTTCCACCATTCACTATTGTTCCTGATTAAACCCTAAAAGTCCTTTAGGGTCAAGCTCAAATGTCAGCGTTACTACGCAGTCTTTCCTAAATCTTGCCTAATCCTATCCCACACAGGCATCGTTCACTGTCCTTTTCTCTGTCCCCACTGCATGTATCCGATGATATTTCAATTATCCTTCGGCCATCTGACGACAACAGATTTTCCTTTCATTGTGGAGCCGACGTCTTGTGAAGCACTTCTCCCAATGCATTTGGTTCACAGCGGAATCATTTTTTTTTTTTTTAAATAAGAAGACGTAAAGTAGATCTCCAACAGGGTACAGGAAGTATTTTGGACAAAGAAGTCAGCCCACCAGCTGGCATTAAAAGGACCCAAGATGTCCATTCAGTCAAAATCAAGGCAATATGGGGCTATGCACAGGGAGCAGCCAACACACACACACTCACTATACCTCTCCCCTTCCCTTCCACACTTACCCATAAGGCTGTTGCCTTTGGTGACATCTTCTTTTCCTATTCTCTTTAAAGTCTTACTTATATGTTCCACTCAATCATACTTTGCCTAAAGAAAACACCAAGGGGTGGGCATTACAATCAGTATGAGGAACACACCAGGCGATTTTTCTTTAATCCTCTTTCTTGCTAAAGAATTTACTGCAGATAACAACACTGAACAAATCTCATGAATTAAACTAAGCAAACTAAGCAAGTACATAGCATGAGGATTAATGAATCGATGCCAGGGTGAGTGACCTTCACAAGATGGCCAGAGAAGGGAAGGGGCACTGTCTTTAAGCAGCGAGAAGGTGGGGAAGAATGGGTTGAGGGGAATCCCTGGGGATGTTACAAGGCATGGGTAGAGGAGGTGGAGAGTGAGGGGAATCTAGCAGTCAGAACAGGCAGGATGTCAAAAAGATCCTTTGGTGGCACTGGTGCGGGTCTTTGCAACGCCTTCAGTGATGCTCAGTATTGTGGGGGATGTTCTGGGATCAGGTTACCTGGAAGGAAGGGACCAAGGGGGCAGTTTCAAGACTGTTTGGGTTTTCTTCCCAGTGTTAATGCTTATTATGGCTGAAACAGAATTGACAAAGAGCTTGTGCTGCTGACATCACTCCATAAAAATTGTGCCATGTCAGCAAGCTGAAGCAAGTCAATGGGTCACACTGAGTCCTACCAGGCCTTGGGTAAGAGAGTGGCAGGCTTGCGTGAAATCGTGACAGATGGCCATCTATCAGCACCCAACAGCCACAGCACCCAGAGTTGAAGATCCTGAGCTCAGCATTCAACTTTTTCTGGTATTTTCCCACAAATTTCTTCTTCCTCCTTATTTCCCATTATTTCCCCCACACAATCCATGTCTCCCTGGCAAACAGAACTGCATATGATTCTACCAACTTGTGCCTTCCGATGTCCATCACATCATTGTCTTTTTTTTATCCCCCACTTGGAATTCTCACCTCTCTGCTGATCTACCAAACACAGCCTCTCCTATGGGTCCTTTACCAGGCATCCTATCAAAGCACGCTCTTTGTGACATACATGTATG
The DNA here is from genome assembly GCF_018350195.1 of Panthera tigris. NCBI lineage: Eukaryota > Metazoa > Chordata > Mammalia > Carnivora > Felidae > Panthera > Panthera tigris. The sequence goes on along the minus strand of NC_056665.1, from coordinate 8,047,674 downwards.
TGTGCTTATGTATGTCAATATCTACCTACTAACTCACACACCTGTGTGCCCGACACCTCATGGCAGAGCAGATATAACACAAACACTGAACCTAAGTAAACAGGGTTAGAGCCTGGCTCTGTCACTAACTGACTCTGATCTTGGGAACTTTACCTCACCTGCCTAGGTCTCAGTTTCTTCATCTGTTATGTTTATACCACAGAGTTTTAGGGAAGATTAAATAACCTAACATATAGAAAACATCTAATGCAGTTACTGTTCATAATAAATGCTGATTCTAGTCCCCCACCCCTTCTGTCGAATTTACTGTATGCTGCCTTAAAGATATTGCCCCTTCCCCCACTATTTTGTAAACTCCAGAAGTAATGCTTATGGTTTGGACGTCCTTCTCTTTCTCTCTCTGCAGAGGACGTCTCACCCGACAAACCAGAGATGAACGAAAGAATGAACAAACACGCACATAGAAGAAAATTCCATTACTATTTCAAGTTTGTCTGAACTGCTTCCTGAGACATGAAATTGTGGCATTTTAAACAAAAACAAACTCAAAGCAAAAGCCAATGCCTCTGCTCAGTTATTTTTGTTATTTTAGTCCCAATGACCAAAATGACTTTGTAATACCCGTGAAGGGAAAACTGTACTTTGTAAAGGTCACGGGGAAATCGAGGTGGTACGCCTCGACTCACTCAAGACAGGTTAAGAGCTCTGCTTCAAACCTAGACTCGTGTAGAGATCGACCTTGGGATTGTCGCTTATTACAAAGCGTTTCCCTCTGCACTCTGGTTTTAATCCCGTTCTCTGAGAGCTTCTGCCCTCTGCACCGCAAAAGTCCCCTCTTTGCAGGATGGAAGCCATGGTGGCTTGGAAGTGAGGGGGACAAGATGGGACTGGATTATCTCCATAGCTCCCTTCCAGTTCTAGAAACCGAATCCGTGCAATAGGACACGCAAGCACCTTACAGTATAAGGGGCAGCTGTTTCACTCCCGGTCTCCCTTTTCTCTCTGAGAATAAATCAACACACCCATGGAAACCCGTGGAAATGCCATCCTGGGCACTGGCCCTGCTTTGCTCAGCCTGGTCTGGGCCTTCCTCACTGATTCAGAACAGAGCAGGGGGGAGGGAGGGGAGTGTAAAGCACGAGGAACTGCTGCTGGAAGGCGCTAAGAGGTGCTAATTGTTGCTCAAGATCTTATCGGGTCCTACTCGGAGGTATCATTTAACCTCTGGCTCCTGGCGGCTGCTCCCCCAGCTCTCCCAATAGCTGCCAGGGACATGAGCCTTCTCCTCCCTAGACCTTCCTGGTGCCCAAGAACACTGCAGAGAAAAGGCCCTTCTTGAGGGAATCCAGACCGGGCGAGGGACCCGGGAGCTAGGATCAGAGGTATCCGAGTGGTTGTAAACCTGGCAGGGCTACCTAGACCCAGGCCCCCACCCTCAAACCTAAAGAACCACCATCTGAGGGTGGGATTCAAGCATCCTCCTTTTTCAAATCCATTCATTTCCTCGGTAGCATGAAATAGTGAGAGGGGTAGCCTGAAATACAGGTTAGGAACACTGCACACTGCCTGGGTACGTTCCCTGGTTCTCTACCAACAACCTTCAGGCATATCCTTTGAGCTCAGTTTCCTCACTTGAAAAATGGTGGCAGTCAGTATATCAAAAAGCTGTTGTGAAAAATCAAATGCTAGGGTGCCTGGGTGGCTCAGTGGGTTAAACATCCACTTCGTGGTTTCGGCTCAGGTCATGATCTCGTGGTTCGTGAGTCTGAGCCCCCCATCAGGGTCTGGGAGCTGGCAGTGCGGAGCTTGCTTGGGATTCTCTCTCTCCCTCTCTCTCTGCCCTTTCCCCCTCTCCAAGTGGATAAATAAACTTAAAAAATATTAAATGGCAGTGTTTTTAAAGCACTTTGAGCAGCATCTTGAACACAGTAGGCACAAGCTAAGACTTTGTTAAATAATACTAAATAAATATCATTGCCTTTCATCTCATCTCATGGTTCTCCTAGTGTTGAGACCATACGCCTCAGCATCACCTAGAAATTTGTTAGAAATGCACATTCCTGAGCCCCTACCCCAGACTTTTTTAAACCAGAAATGCTAGGGTGGGGCCCAGCAGTCTGTCCTAAGGAGCCCTCCAAGTGCACATTCAAGTTTGACAACCACTGATTCTAGCCATAAACTCTTGTTCAAATCATTCTTCTTAACCAATCACATGCCCAACATATCCTCTCCTCTATGGCCACCATATCCTCTTCTCTGTTCTCCCTGAAGAGGCATTTGAGTCATCCTAGCATTCCAGGTATCCTCAAAATGCATTTTTATTAGTGAGAATTCTTTTGGTAGAAAGTAGCAGACATCCTGTTCAAACCAATTTGGGCCCCAAAGAGGATGTATTGTCTTGTATAATAGAAGGGGTTCAGTGGGGATGATAACAACCCATGTGTACTGAGCATGTGCATTGTGCCCGGCCCTATTCTAAGCACTTTAGACCCATTAAGTCATGCAATCCGTGCAACAGCCACTCACACAGCTCCAGCCCCCCAGCCCCTCACCTAGCCAGAGCTCGAGGTCTTGCACGGACACCCTCGGCGCAAGCTGACATGCTGACTGACAGGCTCTTCCCTTTCTCCTCACCCTCCTCACAGCCTCCAACAGTCTCCTCTCCTCCCACAGCACCTCAGCCACCAAAAGGCATAGGCTGCCACAGGGCCGTCTCGGTCCTCCTTGTCAGCAGTGTCTGAGCCTCAAGAAACGGGGCCAGGGGTACTTGCCTGCCTGGGAAACATGAGCATTGTGTCTCCTGTGTGCCTCCACCCAGGGCATTCGATGCTGAAGATTCCTTGTTCAGTCTTATTTACCTTGACTGGTCCTCCACTTTACTTAGAAACCATGGAACATCCAAGGTTGGAAAGAGAAGATAGCCCTGCCCGTGGGGAAGCTGATTTAGCAAAAGCAGAGATGTAGGCACTATCGCCATCACATATCATTACATCCACACTCAGATACGGAAAGCTGCTGCTCCCAACCAGACCAATATGGGCAACCTCCTGTCTCTGATCGTCCTTATCTGATCAATCAGTTATCAGTCTTTGACACTGGGGCTTTCGGAGCTCAACTGGCACCCGTCCTGGGGCACATAATCAATCTAGCATGAACTGGCCTCTGGGCTCTAGAACCTTCAACCCCTTCCCTTGGACCTCTTTCATTCTTCCTTTTACTCTTTGAACTCCTCTTCTCCATAAACCTGTCTCCTACAAGCCAGGATGAAGCTAGCAGGCATGTCCCTTTGCAAATATTTGCACAAGCTGGCCTTGCCCCCATTCAAATACAGGCTCCACTCTAGCATAAACTTTGTCTTCTTGTCACTATTCTTTCCAAGACTGAGAACTGTCTGGCAATACGCAGAAAGTTTGGGACACAGACTCTAGAGCCAGAACTCCTTGGGTTCAAGTCCTAGTCCTTCCATTTATTCACTGTTAACCCAGGACACACAGCTAATAAGTAACTAGCTAACCCTTTCTGTGCCTGAGTTTCCCCATACATAGATGGGGATATGTATTAGGGTTCTCTAGAAAAACAGAACAGATTGGATGTGTATAGAGAGACAAAGATTTATCTTAATAAAATAAATTGGCTCAATCAAGTCCTGACCAGTCCAGATTTTGCACGGTGGGCCAACCGGCTGAAGACTCAGAAAGAGTCAATGTTGCAGTTCAAGCTCAAAAGCCCTCTGTTGGCTGAATTCCTTCTTGCTTGAGAAAGGCCAGTCTTTTGTTCTATTGAAGACTTAAGCGACTGGATTAGACTCACATCATGAAAGGGTAATCTGCTTTACTCAAAGTCCATCAATTTAAATATAAATCTGACCCCGAATTACCTTTACAGAAATAACCAGAATAATGTTTCACCAAATATCGAGGCACTGACACCCAGTCAACTTGACACGTAAAATATACCATCACAGGATACAGTAGGACCTATTCCACAGGGTTGTTTTTGAGGAACGAGTTGATATATATAAAGGATTGAGAAGTAGATGCCCAATTAAAATTGGTTGCATGAGTGAACTTTCCGAGTCCCTCCTCTGGGCCAGGTGTTGTAGATATCGAGGGTGAAGAAAATATATTCCCTGTCCCCGAAGGGACTGAATCTAGTAGTACTGAGCTGCGTGAATAAATGAACAACACAATGGAATAGATGCCTTAAGAGAATTACGTACCTGGCTCTGGAGGAAAGCAAGGAAGAGTCTCACAAACGTGTCCAGGGGAGTCAGCGATGACTGCACGGTGTCAGTTAAGCGAGAAACGAACCTCAAAGGAAGGGAAGAAACTTGTGAGGATTCCTCAGCCCAAAGACCAGCTCTAGACTGGACTCAATGCTCCAAGGTACTCACGGGGGACCTGAAGGAAAAAGCGAAGAATGCCAATCACTCTACCTACTGCCTACAGCCAGTCCTGGACTTGTTCACACAGCTGCTTCGTACCTGGACTGGAGGCCTGCTGCTCCCCCCGTGAGCCCCAGAAACCTCAGAGGGACCCCCAGCTACATGCCATCTCCTGATACACAGAGTAGGGCTGAGGTGAGGCAAGTCCCTGCGTGGTCTGATACCTAGACCTCGTGTAATTATAACCCCAGAAGATGTGGTCAAATAGATTCATAAATTCAATCTCCAGGTGGAAACGTGTTGCATTTATAAAATAAGCAGCTGTAAACATGAAAACATCAGGAATGGGATTTGGTTTTATTTTGTTTTTGTTAAGAGGAGAGAGAATTGCTTTCAGAGTCTGAACCCAGCCCCCTTGCCCCCCACTCTCGAAATGGTCAGCTCCCCTGACCACTCCAGCCAGCTGTATCCAACAAGAGCCCGGATGCCCTCAGATTCTCTACAGTGACTAGCTCCTGCCTTCTCCTCCCCACTTCACCCTGGCCCACCAGGATCCATCTGGTCATTAGAGCAGATGTTCCCAACACCCGCTGCCATGCGCAGGGCAATGCAGCCTAGTATACAGCGCATGGAATGTCCAGTTAGCAAGCCCCACGTGTGAATGACCAACGACCAGCTGTGTGACTATAAAAGATAATTATCCTCTCTAAGCATCAATTTCCCTGTCTGCAAAATGTGTATGAGGATAACTTTGATTCTAATAATTATCGCTGCACAATAAACACCTCAAACCTAATGGTATAAAACAACCATTTGATAATGTTCGCAGATTCTGAAGGTCGATAATCTGGAAAGGACACATCGGGACAGCTTGTCTCTGCCCATGAATGTCTGCGGCCTCACGTGGGAAGATCTAAGGCTGGGAGGGAGTTGACAGCGGAGGCCTGAAATCATCTAAAGTCTCCTTTACTTATGTGTCTGGAGTCTGAATTGGGAGAACATGAAATTTAAGATCATGAGCCAGGGTACCAAAAGATAGCCCCTCCAGAAGTGTGGGTTCCTTACAGTACAGTGGACCGGATAGTTGGACTTCTTATATGATGGCTCCAAAGGTGAGCAACCTCAATGAGACGGAAATTCCATCACCTTGCAAATCGTGTTCTTCCACCCCTGATGTGTTTGGCTGGCTATACGCTAACCACAAGCCTGCCCAGATTCAAGGGGAGAGGAATTAGCCTCTACCTCTTGATGGCGGGATGGCAAAGTTCGATATGGGAAGGGAAATACTATGTCAGCCATCACGGGAAAATAAGACCTTCCACATTCCTTTACAAAATTGTCAGGAAGCTGAAATAAGACTGTATATCAAAGAACTTGGCAAATGATAGATGCTCATGAATCTGCTTCCTGATCTTCAAGTCGAGCTGAATTGCCAAGTACGCACTGGTGACACTGGACAGCAGCCCTTTTAAAGGCTTCTAAGGTTGTGTCTCTCTTCTCCCCACACATCAAAGCATCTTTCAGCATGTCTGGAACTGAACTAGAAGCTCAGATCTTTCAGCATGTCTGGAATTGAACTAGATCTGCAACATTTTTGTTTACAAATAATCATAATCATAATCACAGTCAGAAATTAAGAATATATGCCTGCTAACTGTCAGGCCCTATTCTAATGCAACACTTGGTCTCATCTCCCATTACTATAGCCCTTAAGGTGGGTATTAATGTCTCCATTTCAACAAGTAAGCTAAAATTCAGTGAGAGTGATTATCTAACACAAAACAGTCAGACCCAGGACCCATATTCCAACCTGGGTCCAAAACTCTCAGTCTGCACCCTACATGCAAAGATGCTCAGGCACACAGGCGCTGGGAGAGGAGTGGTCTCTTCAATGATGTTCTAGTAAAAAAAAATGTTTTTTTAATTTTTTTAATGTCTATTTGTTTTTGAGAGAGAGAGAGACAGAGCGTGAGCAAGAGAGAGGCAGAGAGAGGGAGTCACAGAATCCGAAGTAGGCTCCAGGCTCTGAGCTGTCAGCATGGAGCCTGATGAGGGGCTCACACCCACAGACAGTGGACTGTGAGATCGTGACCTGTGCCGAAGTGGGACGCTTAACAGGTGCCCCTGTTTTAGTAAAAATTTAACAACCATGTGCCAAAAAAAAAAAAAAAAAAGTAGATATACATGAGATATTTGGGTATGTATACACATATATATACAGACACACATATATATATACATATCTTATGCATTTATTATAAATTTTGCTGATACAAAAGATATATAGCATATACTATGGAAATATTACATTACACACAACTCCTCACTGAAATTCCTTTTTTTTTTTTAATCTTATTTACATATTTTGAGAGAGAGAGGGAGAGCTGAGGAGGGACAGAGAGAGAGAATCCCAAGCACAATGCACGCTGAAAATGCAGAGCCCAATGCAGGGCTCAAACTCTAGAACCGTCAGATCGTGGCCTAAGCTGAAATCAAGAGTCAGACGCTTAACTCACTGAGCCACCCAGGTGCCCTTCACTGAAATTTCTACAGAGCCAACTGATTCTTATTGAATGTGTGTCATGAGTTTTGTCAAACTCTCATGTCTGTAACCAACCTATGGTTTCAACTGATAAATGAGTGTAGTTCCAGTGTGAATGTTGGTAGATATTTTTTGTTTATAATCAATGAGTAAGTTGAAAAGGGAACTTCACCCATTGATCAATGACATGATTGAATTCTTTGCCAAACCGGATAATAGTTTTCACGTGGTATTTCCTTACATTGTTTGGCATGTGTGCTCTGTTCACAAAATAATGGCTAGAAGGTGACACATTTCTAATTCAATATGCATTATTTACATTTTTCCATCCCTTTCTATGTAGACAATTGTTGGCTCATAAACCTCTGGTAAGCGCCCTGGGTATAATCTGAAACCGATCCCGAATAAAGTGGCAGCCATTCTAGGTTGGAAGGTGGAGGGTTTAATAAGCAAAGGGAATTTACTTACCAGGCTTGTCTTGGGCGGCGGCTACAAGACGAGTGGATCCCCGCACGGGCGCGCCACCTCTTAAAAGTTTATAAAGCGGTCTTAACTGGGTTCAGTTGTGTGTACCCATGTGGTGTTCTCAGCCCCACATTGCCATCTCAGGGCCGAGTCTTTGGAGCAGCCTTTGGGAGCAGGAAAGGCAAGGGACGCCCACATTCCAAGGACTGGAGAGGGAGGGAGGGGCCTCTAGGTGCCTGGGGCCAGCTCAAGGGTCAACTAGCGATCACGTCTTCTTGATGATCTCCCCCAGCAACAATCCAGAAAACAATACATCAAGCCCTGGTTTGTGGTGTTTGTTGATTTCCATCCTGTTAATGCTCCCACCATGCCAGTTTCAAGCTACCAACAAAAGATCATTGAATATCAAGTTGGGAAGAAATGAGGACAACATTGTATATTTCTGCATTTCTATCTTAAGGATGCAATAGATATAAATAACTTACAGAGCACAGTTAATAGTTAAATGTTGTAAGATAATTAGGAAGTGATGGGTTTTGAGTATTTAGTAGCTTTTAAAAAAAATAATGTACTTAGAATTGTCAGCTCATACTATTTAAGTTTCAAGAATGACTGTATGTAATAACCACTTTGCAAACTTCCTGAAAATTTAGCAGGGAGCTTTCATTGGTTGGTATGAATTAGATCCAGCATCCACTAGTCCCTTTTGTCTCAATTCGACCCCCTACTCATACTCTGCCCAGCTAATGAGCCCCTCCTTTCTCAGCTCTGCTCCCTTGCACTCCCAGTGTGCTCTGGGGCAATATGGTACATTACAGAGTAACATAAATACTGCCATGTATAAGACTTTAATCTTTCTATTTCTCGAGATCACAATAAGTTCTCCTTCTTTTGCCCTAAGAGGACTCCCCAGGTCTCCCTTCCTAACATCTGTCAGTCACGGTGCACTTTACTATAAAGATCACTTGGTTTCTTCCAGCCTGACTGATGGGAGAAGTCACCTCCATATGGTTTACTCCACTGCTGTAAATTACCCACCGGCCCTAGCTTACTCTGAGGTGCTCTCCTCTCAGATGTAACTTGTTCCACTTTACATCCATGCTGTAACTCATTAAAACTGTGTTTCACTCTGGCGTTCTGCTCATTACAATAGGCAGAGAGAGCTTTGCTTCTGGGAAGCGCAGTTATAATGAGGACAGAGTGTTCAGCACAAAAACAGCTTCTAATAGCTCATTAGGAAAATTGACTAGTTAGGCAGAACTCTTGTTCCCTCACTTTGACTAAAGATCTGAAAGCCTTTCCTTCTCCGAAGGATAGGAACGTTGATGATCCATTCTGGGTTCCTCGCCAGGGCTGGCCAGAAGCTCTGACTTCATCCTAGAAATGCCTTGAAAACCCCTAGCGCTCAGGTGGTTGGTAGACCCTCAACACTGTTGACCATCTTCCCTGAGGAATAGGTCATGGCTTCCTGTGTGTGAGTGTGTGTGCACTTGTGCATTTGCTTGTGCAGAAATGGGGCAAGGGATGGAAAGAAAGAATGGGGCAAGCGACTGCCTTTTGCCCTTACCTCAACCCTTCTGATAGGAGCAAGATGTTATCAGTTGGTGGGGGATCTTGAAATTTCAGTCCTATTCTCAGAGGCTCCTCCAGTCTTTCCCTTGCAGGCATTTCCTCAGCTCTTGATTAAAAAAAAAAAAAAAAAAAAAAAAATCCGAATTGGGCCTCCTACCTCAATGAAAATTATGATCATTATTATGATAATTAAGACCATAATTTCCCTGAGTCACTGGAAAATCAACAACATAACCAGTTCGAGGGCACACAGGTTGAAGCAAGCATTCACTGGATGCATTTGTGAGACCAAGTTGCAATCGTTGGTAAGGTGACTTTCTCTGTGGTTTTCAAACTTTATAAATATACATATATTTTTTAATTTTTTTCAAATGTTTATTTATTTTTGAGACAGAGAGAGACAGAGCATGAACAGGGGAGGGTCAGAGACAGAGGGAGACACAGAATCTGAAACAGGCTCCAGCCTCTGAGCCGTCAGCACAGAGCCCAGACGCGGGGCTCGAACTCACAGACCGCGAGATCATGACCTGAGCCGAAGTCAGACGCTTAACCGACTGAGCCACCCAGGCGCCCCTATAAATATATTTTAAATCCAAGAAAAGATTTCTTGAAGCAACATTTTACACAGAGCCCAAGCTATAACGTTCAGTGATGAAACTGGATCATCTCTAGTTGAGAAGTGGAGGACCTGAGGTTTTGGCTCCCCATCCCGTCCAGCTTCCATTCCTTCTGGTTGTACCCAGGCACCTCTTCAGAAGCTCTGCGCACAGACTGGTCCTGTCACATCCCGAGGCCCCAATAATGTGCATAGCCTTTCATGCAGCAATCTTACTTCTAAGACTATGGCATAATAAAACAAACAAGAGCCAAAGAATGGTGCCCACGATGTTCATCTCATCTTTGTCCATAACCCTGAAAATTTTATAAGGCTAACTAAATGTTTCCTAAGAATAGGATTGGGTTAAAATAAATTATAGGATGTACATCCTTTACATAGGATGTACATTATAGGATGTACAAGTGGAAAAATAAGCTTCCATGAAAAGTGATGCAGATTTCTATTTATGACACAGAGAAATATTCTTTCATACTGGTGAATGGTGGGGAAAAGCAGTACACAACAGTAGGCCATCATTTGTGTAAAATTGTACCTATGGTTATATATGCACAGAAGAAGGTGCATCTAGATGGCACATGCTGGGATTTAGGATGATGTTTTCTTTATTTAATTCTGTAATTTCTGTACTTTTTAATTATTTATGATAGACATGTGTTATTTTTACCCAAAAGAAGAAAAGAAAAACACCCTAAAATTTAAATAAAACAAAAGAAAGAAATCACTGCTCTTCATCACTTTTAGGGCAGCATTCACCTCCCTTGACCTGTTTGAGACTACTAAACATTTTCTTTTTTTTAACATTTTTTTTTTTTAACGACGATTCCTTTTTGAGAAACAGAGACAGAGTGAGAGCAAGGGAGGGGCAGAGAGAGAGGGAGGCACAGAATCCCAAGCAGGCTCCAGGCTCTGAGCTGTCAGCACAGAGCCAGACGAAGGGTTCAAATGCATGAACCATGAGATCATGACTTAGGCCAAAGTCTGACACTTAACCAACTGAACCACCCAGCACCCCCAACATTTTCAAAACAAATATAGTCCAGTGATTTTTTTTTTTCCTTCCGGAACTGAGGATATCTCTGTAGCACCTGGCAACCATGGCCTGCTTACCTCACCGGATCTGGATATCTAGCACGTGGTTTCCACCTTTCAGGTGACTCCAGGTGATAGGCCAAGAAAATGCATGTGCCCATCTGTGTGTCCTGGGGAATGGTACTGGAGGGGAAGTCTCCAGGGCCTTCCTGGGCCTTCACTTGTGCCACTGTGGTCTGGGTGATCTGACTTTTTCCACACATCGCCTACTAGTAGCATCAAATGCAAACATAATAATAAAAATCCTAATCCACCAGCCCTCTGCACTCTGGAAAACACGCCACAGATAACCAGAGGTGTTTCTGGCTCCCACTTTGTACCTGCAAAGCAGTCCAGTTCTGTCAGCAGGACTGCTGCTCCCCAAGGCATCGTGAGACCTGACGGGTGCCCATCAGGGTCCGAGCCCACCGAAAACTGGCACCTCTCCCTGGAGCCCTCAAGACGCCAGAGCTGTGCGGCCATTGCTGTGAATGAAAGAGATCTGTGTTTTGTCAGTCATGTTGGGTAGAGTTACAGGGTCCCTGAGGCAGTGACACTCATGGCCCCTTGTTCCCATAATTCAGAGGATCTCTTCAAACTCGATTCCCTTGGCCTCTGTCTGCACCCTTGGCTGAAGGCTCAGACACTAGTTGTTGGACCTTAGCTGGAGGGTACATCAGATGTCCCCCAGGGGAGCCCTGCCCCGAGATGCCTGCCGGTCACCGCTCCCTACATGGCCCCTTCCCCTCAGGTAAATAGATGCCTATGAGAAGTCACGTGAAACCAGTGGGCTGCCGAGAAGCAGCTCACCCCCCTTCTAATTAGTACACAAACCGTCCATGCTCTTTCCTTATCTCCCTCTGCTCCCCTCAGGAGCCTCTCAGCTCTCAGAAAACATGTATAATATTCTAACCCAAATAAGTGCCCTGGATGTCTTCATATGATGTGTGCTGTTTCCTCACCTTAGCCTGCTTACCTGTGACCCCACCTGACGAGGGGAGGCTGAGACACAGGACTCCAGCCTGCAGAGGGCCTACTGGCCGGCCGTGCTGGGCATGGCCGGCTCGCTTTCATCCCAGCTGCATGCATGTTAAGGGATGAGCCAGGAGAAGTGAGTAAATTGTCCCAGACCATCCGGTCAGTAAGTGATTAAATGGACTCAAACTTCAGCCTGTCGGACTCCAGCAAAAGGAAGATGTTCTACCGTGTCTGCCTGGAGAACACAGAACCCAGCTTGTCAGGAAGAGTCCATCCATATTCTCCAGCCAAGTGGGTGAGTTCCTGGAAACATCTCCTCTAGAGCAGCTTTGAACTAGCACGCGTATCATTCATAACCATTCTTCTCTCTGAGAGCTGAAGTCTCATCTCTCCCAGAAGACTGAGGCCCCTCGCAGGCTGGAACTCGAACTCGTTTGTCTTCATTTTCCCCATCAGCGCCTAACATGATCCCCAAGGTATGTTTGTCGACTGCATTTAATTTTCTGGATATAAATTGAAAAATATCTGGAATGGATTAATCGTTAGAGGCTCTTACTTTTTCTATTATACAGTGTGTTAACCTTACCATAAAGTCAGCCTAATACCTTTGGAAATTTTTTTTACAAAGTGTCTGGGATGTAAACCAGGGCCCTGCCTATATCCAACAGAATAGATTAAAATGATATATCGTAAAATTTAAAAATAATAATAATAAAATGATATACAGTAAGTGAAATTGTACATTACATGAGACATACAAATTAAGCCATTAATTGAATTATTTTTGTAATATTTTATCATCCACTTTATTATTTAATACTATTTAGTATATATTCAGTGTTTAGTGTTTTAGCGTTAGAATATTACATAGTTTTAGTATTTTGGTATCTGCTAGGAATTATTATTACTTAGTTTAATTACTGTAATTATTATAACCAATAGCAGTAATATCTGAATAGTGGGTTTTTTTTTCCTCTTCTGATTCTGTTCCATGTCTTCTATTGCTCATTAGAAACCAATTTTCATCAGGGTGTCTGGGTGGCTCAGTTGGTTAAGCATCTGACTCTTGATTTCAGCTCTGGTCATGATATCACGGTTTGTGAGTTCAAGCCCCATATCGGGCTCTGCATTGACAGTGCAGACCCTGCTTGGGATTCTCTCTCTCCCCTCTTTCTCTACCCCTACCCCACTTGCTCTCCCTCTCAAAATAAATAAATAAACTTAAAAAATAAAAAAAAAGGGGTGCCTGGGTGGCTCAGTCGGTTGGGCGGCCGACTTCGGCTCAGGTCATGATCTCGCGGTCCGTGAGTTCGAGCCCCGCGTCGGGCTCTGTGCTGACAGCTCAGAGCCTGGAACCTGTTTCAGATTCTGTGTCTCCCTCTCTCTGACCCTCCCCCATTCATGCTCTGTCTCTCTCTGTCTCAAAAATAAATAAACGTTAAAAAAATAATTAAAAAAAATAAATAAAAACAAAAAAAGAAACCAGTTTTCATCTATTATTATATGTATCATCACGAGTGGAAAGAAGTTTCTGAAAACAGCAAAGGAGTGGCAAGCTTTTGCCATCCCTTGAGAAAATCCAGCTCAGGACTAATTTAGGATTGGAGACCCAGACACTGATAAGAGGAAAAAGAAGGGTTTATTTTCAAGTTATTGATTAACTGAGAATTAAGGGAATGTTATTGTTGAAAGGCTGAATTTATAAAGGAAGACCAGTTGTTTTGTTGTTTTGTTTTGTCTTTGGGAGAGAGAGAGCATGTGAGCTTGGGAGAGGAGCAGAGGGAGACAGAGACAGAATTCCAAGCACACTCCAAGCTCAGCACAGAGCCCAACACAGGGCTCAATCCCACAACCCTGGGATCATGACCTGAGCCGAAATCAAGAGTCGGCCACTCAGCTAACTGAGCCACCCATGTGCCCCCTAAAGGAAGAAAACCTTGAATCCGATACTGAAACAATGCGAATACAACGATTAGGGTAAAAATATAAGACCTCCATTCTGTTCATTATTCTTCATGATTGGGGTCCTTCCTGCATCTCACTAAGGTGACCAGTGTTCCAGACTCCGGGAACCTACTGCCTCTTCTCACACAGAAGCAGCAGACCGCTCCAGAGGCTTTGGGGCCAGGAGGCAGGACTGAAGATATTACTTCCAGGTACTTGAGGTGTGAACTTGGGAACAACCCTTAAAAAAACAAGCCTCAGATTCCCTGTCTGAATGATACCGATGTTACTAACTAAGACACAGGGGTTTTGCATGCATTAGGTGGTAGGATATTTGTGGAGATACCTTATATATGTTGGGTGCTCAATGAGTTGATTCTGTCCCATATCTTAAATCACCTATTAGAAGCCAAATCTGTTTACATCTATTACCATAGCCTGTACATCTTCATGCATTATTAAAAATAAATACTCTTGGTAGAGAGCATTTTAATAAATGACCAACACAATTCTATGAATGAATTCAAACTACTTAATTCTCCTCTAATGTGGAACTTTTAAGTTGTTTTTTTTTACCATTGGACAATTATGCTGTGATGAGCACCATCTGTAAAATGGGGATAATACAGCACAGTATACGGTTGTATCAATCCATTGGCACAACGTTTGGGGTAAAAGAGAATCTCTAAGTAAAATATTCTTCTGCTCTTAACCATGCCAACCTGCTTGTGCCACACGCAAATTCAGTCAGAGCCCAGGGTTGTAACTGGGATGGGCAGATTTGCCCAATTCATTCAAACTGTCCGTCCACCTCTCATTTTGTGACCTAGCAATGGCTCAAAGACACAGATGCATCTTTGTTGACCACTGGTTTGTGACTAGGAAATGCAACTGCTTGGAACATGGTGATACTAGTAAAGACAGAAAGCCCCAAACGAGCCATCTGTCCCCTTCCCCACACCCAGACCACCTTGCCTGGCCCTTCATAGCACCCCGCAGCTGGCCCACTTGTCACCCCACCTCTGAATTCACTGTCTTTATTATCAAATGGTACAATGGACTAGACATAGTGAGATTCCTGTCACTAGACAGGAGAATCCTCATTCCAACTCTGCCACTTATTAGCAGTGTCCCAAGGATAATTACATGATCTCTCTGAGCCTCAGATTCCTCATTGAAAGCAGAGTTAACAAAGCCTATCTTATAGGGCTTTTGTAAGGAATGAGTGGGATCATGAACATAACTCTGGGCAGAAATTCTGACCCATTGTAGCATTTTCTGCTCTTGGCTCCCATACTAGGTGATTCAGGAAAGACTAACACTCATACTTTGGCCTCATCCCTTCCATAGAACTCCTACCCCATTGCCTCTATCAACTCTTGTGGCCCAGGTTTCCCTTATGGAAAAACTGGCCCTAAATCATGGCATCCTATGGCTAATTATTGGCCTTGGCATTGTTCCTCAAGTAGTAACCCTATCACTGCCCGCCCCCCCCCCATCACTACCCTGTCACTTCATTCAAGTCCAGAGTCTCAAGACCCTACCACAGTACAACTCAGTTTAAAGTCATTGGCTCATAGCCTGTCTCATCCTGTGATTTCTCTTTAAAGAGTAGAACCCTGACTTACTCATGTCTCTCTGTCTCCCTCCCGAGGCTTCATAAGCCTTCCTTAAAATCCCAGCTGGGGAATTGGATTCTCACTAGGAACAGATAGATTGCCTAATCATTTTTCCCATTTTCAGGACTTTAAAATCCCCAACACCCTGATTCCTTTTACTCCATCCACCAAAGAGCAGTCAATTATCTGAACTTGCTTTATCTACCCTGGGACACAGTGATGGATCACATTATGAAACAGGAGAAGAAAACTGGAAAAAGGAAAAGAAAAGAAGAAAAGAAAAAGAAATGAGAAAAAAAGATAATTGAATATATCAGTACTACTCCCTCACTTCCTACAGGACTACCCTTCAGACGGATTGGCCTGCCCATGGACTCTGGCCAGCTACCGTGTAGCTCTCATGAGCTAGGTGTCAGAAGCTTCACGAGGAAAAGAATTATGCTTTGTTCCCTGTTGTTTTCCTTTGTATGGGGATAGGATTCATCAGAAAATGGTCACCTTAAGATATCAGGCCGTGAGTCCCCAGGAGTGGGAGTAGATATACATCCATGGCTTATAGACGTAATGTCATAAATACTGCCTGGGCCCTTCCCTGGTTTCTTGCCTTTGTCTAGCTGTGTGATTTGAACTAGTCATACAACCCATCTGAGCCTCAGTTACTTTATTCACAAAATCGGCATCTTACCAGCTGCTCTGCCCCAAGACTATTGACAACAACCCAATAAATTAGCATCTGTTGAAAAAATTAAAGACTGTAAAGTGCTAAGGTTATAGCATGTCTATAATTCTCGGTCCTTTGCCTGACTCACTGCCCCCCAACTTGTGTTCACACTGATGACCCTCTCTCTTCTTTCACTAGGAAGAGAGTTGCCAGCTGGGACAAAGAGAAGAGAACACAACAGAAAATAGATGACAAAGAGACTATTTTTAGTCTGTTCTTAACATCTCTCATATGTTTCATGATGATTCATGCTTTATCCCTACTTTGCCCCTGCGAACAATTCTCTTGTTTTAATACACAGTAATCTCTGCAGGGTTTTTTTTTTTCTTGCTTGTTTTTCAAGTGGATATATTTGATTATGGCTGAGAGAGTCTCACTGGAAAAAGCTCACGTGTGTCTCTGCCTCTGCTCCCCTCCCCTCCTTGCACACAAACTGCTATCTCCAAATATTTTGTAAATAAATAGATTGATCCACTTTATGTAGTTCTAATGATTTACGTTGTAGAGTAAATCCAAAACCAATAAAAATGAAGATCACAAGAATGTGAGCCTGTTTAAAGAGGACTGATTATTTTTCAACAGTTTCTGCTTACTCTTAACACCTAGTTATGCCTTTCAGTCATAATCAAAAGCGTCAGCGTTGGTCGGGGGGAATAATGAGCTCTTATAGTTTACTGTCATGTTCACACCTCCCCCTGTCTTGGCTCACATCCCCCTCCCTCGTTCACTGCACCAGATGACAGGAAATGTTTAGCATCCACTTTGAAAAGCAGAAGGAGAGGGGAGTTCTACACCGTTCCCCCACACCATATTTCCTATCTCTGAAATATAAATATACCTTATGGGAAATGGTGCAGAAGAGAAAGACCAGCCCATGAGGAGGGCTGGTTTACAGCAACACTGAAATCCCATCTGTGGTCATGGATGAACTTGCTATTGGTGCGTCATTCGTGTGCCCTTCACATGCGTGCTTCCCAAGCTCGCTCAAATGTGTCACCCTGTGCACACTTATCACTCTGCCGTTGGCTACTGGAATATGCTTGGACAGTGTGAGGGGCAAGATGCGAGTGCCAGGGAACTACTGCCCACGGGAGCAGCCCGGCACCGTGGATGGACTGGAGCTGGAAACTACCCCGGCTTCCCCCATACCTGGGTGTGACAGGCCTGACGCATATCCTACGCTTCCCACCCTGAAGGGGGCCTGAGCCCCAGTGGCTCACCGCGGTACCCTATCCACTGACACCCCTTCACTGTCCTGCCTCACTTCTCCTACCAATGTTTCCGGGATCAGCCATCCATACGCAGGATCTGCTTTTGGAGAAGCCCAGTCTAGGATGATCATTTTGCCAGGACCATCTTACTCTTTCTCCATCAACACCTTCCCACACAGGACTAACTTTTCAGTGTCTACGCCCTGGGAGTCACTCTGTGGAAGCTGCTCAAAGCCTGCCCCTGGAGGACAGCATCATCACGTGACCCAGACGGGTCCCCACTGGCCTGGCTCCGCCCCCACAAGGACTGTGCGTTATGTCACTGCTACCGAGAACCGTAGCAGGGTACAGGTGACATGATTGGGCCCCATGTCCTTCAGGATGATGGTATTGTCTCATCCAGAACAATAATTCTCCCAGGAAGGATTTTGAACGAGGCAATGGAAGTGATAGGGGTTGGGAAGCTTCTTGGAATCCTTCGAGTTGTTCAGGTAGTCAGATGCCCATCCAGTCCAACCTAACAGAATGTGTGGGCTTTTGAAGGAATGTCTGTCTTGCATTTGTGTGTTTGTTGTTTGTTGTTTTCCCGTCCCTCTATGTCTTATTCCAATGCTATTTCCCTCGGCCATCTTCCTCCTTATTCCAGATTAGAACGAGTCTCTCCATTTCCCATGTCCCTCTAGAACTTTCCTTGCCCTTTATTATCACCTGGAAATGTTAACAATAATAATAGGACAATAATTATAATAACAACAATGAATAGGCAACGTCTATGGAGGACTTACAACATGCCACACACCGTGCTCTTTGCAAACGTTTCCCTTAATCCCCATGATGATCCTATGCAGCAGGTCCTGTGAGAATCCTGTGATCCGCTGATTGCACGAATGAACCCCTTTCCTTATCCCTCCCTGAATCCGCAGCACCCTGTGCCTTGTAACTTTGCAGCACCCTACCTCCCCCGGTGGGCGGGACATCACCTCACTGCTGGCTCATTCATGCAGGTGGGCTCACGTGCAATCGGTTAGGGAACATTAGCAGACAGGAAACAAGGAGAGACTTGAAAAAGGGCTTTTGCATTTCTGCTCATTCTCTGGCTCCTCTGACATGTACATGAGATGTGACTGGAACAGAGTCGATGCGTCACAGTCATCCTAGTGTGAGGCCGCCCTAGATACGCCCACAACCAGCAGACCCTCAGCTATGTCAGTAAACCCAGAACAAGAAAAAAGAAAACAAACAAACAAACAAACAAAGCAGAAGAAATGGCCAGCTCTAGACTTAAATTTCTGAACTGCAAACTCATGAGCAGATAAATGCTTATTGCTTTAAGTCTCTGTGTGTTGGGTCATTTCTTATGCATTATTACAGCAATAGGTAAGTGACACACAGCCTCATTTTAGAGAAAAGGGACATGAGACTGGCGGTAGTGAAACTAAATGACAACAGTCACACCACCAGTGAGTTCCGTTGGACTCGAGAGATGGTTCTCCAAACCTCACCCACTTTATCTTCCTTGCTTGTACCTCTAGCGTTGAGGGCAAGGAGAGTAAATTAAATATTTATTTCCTAATTACACACCGTTTCTGGCCATAGTAGAAATCCAATGTGTGTTGCATTATGTTGTCAAAGTTCAATGAAGAGAAATCATAGGTTCATTTTTAAACTAAGAGATGAGCCTAGTAAATGAAAAAACTACACACAGCACTTCATTTTCCCCTTTACCGAAAGAGTATCATATCAGGGCATCTTTTAAAGTACGTTGGCCCCATGGGGCGCCTGGGTGGCTCAGTCGGTTGAGCGTCCGACCTCGGCTCAGGTCATGATCTCACAGTCCGTGAGTTTGAGCCCTGCGTTGGGTTCTGTGCTGACAGCTCAGAGCTTGGAGCCTGCCTCGGATTCTGTGTCTTGTCTCTCTCTGTCCGTCCCCTGCTCATGCTCTCTCTCTCTTTCTCTCTCTCTCAAAAATGAATAAAAATACTGAAAAAAAAAATTTTTAATAATTAAAAAAAAATAAGAAAGTACGTTGGCCCCTGAAATACTTGTGGGGCACAATCTATTTGGTGTTTGCTTCAAATTATTCCAGAGGAGAAAAAAAGATTAACAAAATCCTAATATTTGCTGCTGGATACGTGAGTTTTCACTATACTAATCCCTCTCCCTTTAAGTATGTTTAAAACTTTCCCAAACAAAACCTTTAAAGAAAGAATAAAATGCATTTAACAAAGAACAGCAGTTTGCAGTCTTGCCTAAGATGCTAACTTAGGTGAGTCGGTTACCGTCCCAACTCTTGGAAATAACCCATCCACGTAAGTTTACGTCAATGTATTGGAGTGGAATGTGCCTGCCACGCCACTGAATGACCCCTCGTTCAGGCCTGAACGTTTCTTTTCATTCTCTGCATATGTTCTGGGAGTCTTGTGCTTAGCGGTACAGCAACATCAATCGACTGCAGTGTTTTATTAAGTTTATCAAGTACCGGAATACCTTGTCAGCGGCACAGAATTATAAAATCTGTCCTCACACATCATAGAGCAGCTGTTCGTGAGCACATTTCGATTCATACTTATACTCTTATTTAATTCATTTGATGGGCTCACGCCTGGGGACTCACTGGGGGTGCACAAGTGTGCCATCACCCCTGTGCTGTAATCTAGGGCAGCGATGCAGCAGTTCCGCTGATAACAAGTGCACCTTCTGGCGGGGCCTGCATCCCACCAGGTAAATTACCCTTCCCAAACAATCCACCATCCTTCGACACGTGACGGCGGTCACTGTTTGCTGGGTAACATCTAATCCGCTCAGCTCAGCCCAAAGGGACCTCTGTGACCTGCCCCCCATGCGTCTTAGTTGTGAGGCTGGTAGCTCAACAACATGGCTGGTGACAAGGGGGAGGAGTTTGAACCTGGCAACGAGAGAAAACTAGAGAAAGTAACCAGGCTACGTCGGGTAGTCGTTGTAAGGGCAGTTCGGTCATCAATACACAGTAACCGAAGAACACAATAAACTTCTACTTTTATCAGACAAGGCATCAGAACAGAAGAGTCCTACTCAGCCAAGAAAGAAGGGAACTGGAATGTGGGGCTTTCGTGAGCTGGAATGGGATAACGTAACAAAAGACAGCATCGTGATAGATGCTCCCGAAACTGTCATGGCAAGCTCTATGTTATCCCCTTTTCACAGATGAGGTAACTGAGACTCAGATAAATTAAGTTGCATGGCTTCACAGATAGTAAATAACGGCCAGCTTTTGAAGCTCAGGCTGGACTATTTCCGTGACACCATGCGGCTGCCACAGTGGGCTCTCATAGGAGTCCAGGAGGCACGGGACAGCACCAGCTATGTGGCGGTATAGCAGCATGGTTTGGGGCCGCGGCTGGGCTCAACGGCAGACCTCCCAGCAGAAGTGAACAGGATCCAGCTGGGGTTCAGGCGACTTTCTAGACCCTGGGGAGTCATCAAGTTAAACAGAGAAGCTTGTCATGCAAAGTGGGCGAGGATGCAGGGATGGATATAGCTCACTAGGTCTGGGTGCACCCAGGACCCACTGATAGGCGTGAGGAAATGTGGGTCTTAAGACAGCCAGATGCTGGGGCGCCTGGGTGGCTCAGTCGGTTAAGCATCCAACTTCAGCTCAGGTCACGATCTCGCGGTCCGTGAGTTCGAGCCCCGTGTCGGGCTCTGGGTTGACGGCTCAGAGCCTGAAGCCTGCTTCCGATTCTGTGTCTCCCTCTCTCTCTGCCCCTCCCCCGTTCATGCTCTGTCTCTCTCTGTCTCAAAAATAAATAAACATTAAAAAAAAAATTTTTTTTAAAAAAGACAGCCAGATGAATTCAAGCCTGGATGTACTGATGGAAGAAGGCAGTCGACATCCTTTCTCCGGTCAAGACCACTGTGGCAAAGCAAGGGGCTGGTTGTGAGTCACAGATCTTAATAAGTCACAGCTGGGAAGGGCTGAGAGGGCTGCAGGATCTGACAGGTATCACTTAGAAGTTCGGCCATGCCCCTCTAGAAGGCAGATGCGATCATCTGCTCTACGAACAGACTGGCTTGTAGAGCGATAAAATGATCCACAGTGCAAAACCAGGCTTTGAGGCCAAATAAATCTGGGTTCAAAACACGAAGCGGCCACTGTTTCTGGATGAGTAAACTAACCTTGTTAAGTGTTATTAAAATCACCACCTTCCACAGTTGCTCAAAGGTTAATATGAGTATAAAATGAATATTTGACACACCAGGAGAGTCAGTGCTCAATAAACAGTGACGGTAATTTCTATCTTTGTTCACTGGTACAATTTCTAGTCTCCTGGAAGCCTCAAGCCTCATATTGTTCATTCCAGATACACTCTGCAGGGCCGTGCCTTCCCACTTCTGACCTCAAACAGACTGCTCTGTTAGCCTGTCAATTCAGAGTATTTCACTGTAACACACAGGCGCGATGCTACCCAATGAACTGTTGCTTCAGCTTTTAATTTGTGTGGTTTCACAATAACTGGGCTTTCTGTTCTTACCCATTTCTACCTCCCACATTATGTGCTATTCTGGGCCATCTTGCCCTGGTGGCTGACTTCCATCAGCCTAAATACTCTGAGCAGTTACAGCTCATTGGGCCAGGATGCTTCTTAAATTTCTTAAGTTTCCAGGCCATTGGCTGGGACAACTCCCTCCACTTTGTTATATTGATGATATTATTATTATGTTTTCTTCTCAAGCACAATTCTGCCAATGTCATTCCATCCTGGTCTATACCCTCTAGGCAATAAGAGCATGTTCCTAAAGCCAGCCCTCCAGCATCAGGGGATTTAGACACTTGGGCTCCAACAGGAAACTGTGATCACACTGGCATACATCAGAAATGTGAGTGGATAAACAGGCTTGTCCTAATCCTGGCTTTGCTTCTCACCCCTGGTCAGTCTTTTTTTTTTTTTTTTTTTTTTTTAACGTTTATTCATTTTTGAGACAGAGAGAGACAGAGCATGAACAGGGGAGGGGCAGAGAGAGAGGGAGACACAGAACCTGAAACAGGCTCCAGGCTCTGAGCTGTCAGCACAGAGCCCGACGCGGGGCTCGAACTCACGGACCGCGAGATCGTGACCTGAGCCGAAGTCGGCCGCCTAACCGACTGAGCCACCCAGGCGCCCCTCACCCCTGGTCAGTCTTAAGGAGACCAGAAGGAGAAGAAGGAGAAGAAGAAGAAGGAGGAGGAGGAGGAGGAGGAGGAGAAGGAGGAGGAGGAGGGAGGGGGAGAGGAAGAAGGAGAACACCAGTACAGGAAATCTGATTTGGAACAAGCTCAGATCCCCCGACTTCTGACCAGGTCCTACTCCTGAATTCTCCATTTTTCTTATGTATTGACCAGGAGACAGCCTTCATATAGGAACAACATGGTCTTTTACAAATCACACGTTTATTTCTAGAAAACAATAGCAGCCACTCTCGTAAGTCCCTATATTGAGGTAAAGTGTTTTATTAGTCAATTTTATTGATTTCTTTAGGCCCTGAGTTGTTCTTACCTTTCGAGTTATGTTCCACTGCTGCATGTTCACTCTTTCCACGGCCGCTTTGGTGGCTAAAACAAGCTGGGAAATTACCCTCTGGCCTCGATAACCCATCTCCCTGGAAAAGCCTTATATATTCCACCAGGACCCCAGTCTCCTTCACCTTGCCTGCCCCCCCGAGGCTCTCCACCAACCCAGTCTTCCTCATCTGACTCCTGCTTCGAAGCTTTCATGCTGCCCACCAACCAAACACCTTCTCTCATCAGTAGAACCCAAAATATTTGGCCCCACATGGTGGCAAGAAACAGTAGCATCATGAGGATGCATTTAATCCATTCCTGGGCCTCTCCTTCTGATCCCAAGGACTCCTTGTTAGAGTCTAAATGCTATTTTCTTATCTCTTCTCCTTGGGCTAACACTCTCCCACTGGCCAGTCCTCACAGAGGAAAGGAAGAAAGAGTGATAAGGTTGTATCTGCCTCAATGAAAAATAAACAGAATTAACTTCTCTCAGGAAAGAACAAAACTATCAGTCATGTAGACTGGCCAGTGCAATTTTGACCAGAGGCTAAAATCGTACAATGTAAACTAAAAGTTTCCAAATCCAATCATTCAAAAGTTGAAGGGCCTGGAGACAATACCTATGACCTCAGATGCCCAGCCACTGTCCTGAGCTGGGGCCGTGCACAAGGTGAGATTGTGCCCTCGGGCAGAACCAGTATGTCAGGGGTGGCAAGGAGTCTCAGGGGAGGGGCTCAAGTTTAAGAGCAATGGTTGTCCGTAAGCAAGACTGGTAAACAGGCTTCTTGCGTGGAGGGACCCAGAATTATGTCAAGTCTAGCCTACATACCTCACGGATTCAGAATCAAGTTTTCCAGTTTTAGAAGTGTTATGTGTACTTCCTACCTGTGAGGAATATGCAGTGGGCAGACCAAGAATCTCCTGTTCTTGGAAAGAGATACTACTGGATGACTGTTTATACCAGTTAAGTCTACCCCTTTTCCCTTCTTGACTGGGAATTAATTCGGGAACAGATGCAAGGAGTCCGAGTTTATTAAACCTTCAATACAACAACAAAGTAAATACTATCGTGACCTCCACTTACATATTGGGAAATCGAGCTCAAAAACAGTAATAAATGTGTTTTGGGTCGTGCAACCATGAATAATGGGGCTAGGATTAGAGCAGAAAGCTGTCTGTTTCCCAAGGACAGGGTTGAGGCCACTGCTCTGCTGTCTAACAAACCATATCCTAGGGTATTTGGATATTGTGCTTAACAAGAGTTTATGATCAAGAAAATAGAAGGAAGCTGAATATTTTATCATTTCTGTAAGACTAATTGTGATAGCAGGGAGGCTAGTGCTCCATGGAACATGGTTTGGGAAACTCTGTCCTTCAAAATACCAACTCTGTATAATGAGGCTACCGGGAAGAAGGACCAAGTAAGGTCAGTATCTATTTGAGTACTGAGCATGCCGATGGGGATGAATACAGTGCCAGTGACAGCAGCTACCATGGATTGCTTCTCTACTCTGTGTCGGTGGCACTTTATAAATGTTAACTTCTGTAGTTTTCACAAATACGACAGATCAAACATCAGCATTCCCATTTTGCAGATGAGGAAACTGAGGATAGCTCAAGAATTTGGCTAACTTGCTGAGCATCACAGTGCTGATAAAGGGTAGGGCTTATACATCAACCCCTTCCTCGCATCCCCGCAGCCTATCCCCAGCCCACAACTTCCTATGGCTTTCCCATCAGGATTTTCTTTACCCTGGTCAATTTGCCGGATGGAGTTCTAGAGGAACCGGTGCATCCCAACAGATGCTCACGCACTGAAGCATGGCCCTAGAACCTGCAAACAGGGCGACTCTCTCATGGAAGATCTTGGCCAGTGGAGGGCCACCGAAGGTCAAAGAAAAACATCATGAAATTCCCCCAAATATCACTCTACCTGTCCCTGACCTCTGCTTTGTTCTTGATGGCTTTTATAAGCAGGAAACTATCCCAAAGAGAAATCTTTTTATAAAATGAAGTTTCCCGTGCTTCAGACATAAGTAAATCATTTCAAGTACTCTTTAATTCCTATGCCGGTCCTTTAGACAAACGTTGATAGCATTGGGAAGTATAATTACTAAGCTCTGTCATAAACTATATTAAAGGTACCACCAGTGATGTTATTTCCCATTTCCTAGCTTCGGTCTCTTTCTCCACTTCTCTTACAATTTGCCAGAACCCTCACCCAGCACGTTAATTTCTTAATTTTTATCAGAGTTCTTCCCGAATTTCCGTAGACCCTTCTATGGTTGTGTTTGGGCAGCACCATCCATCCTACAAACATGAATGGTGTGTGTAGCAAATAGGCAAAGTGAAAGGCACTCAGAGGGGACACTAATCTGAACACACCAGGAAAAAAGAAAGTAGAGCTGATTATGCACACTGACAAAGGGAAGGCCTAGAAGCCAGCCAGAGACTGGAGGCAGCGCAGAGATTAGACAGCAGGGACCACGACTACCCCAGGCTGCAGGGACAAAGGTGGAGCCCCGGGGCTGGGATTAGCCGGTACCAATTAAACCCACAGTGAATGGTTCTAACTTCTTACTGGGCACGGGAGCCACTGCTAGAAATGCCACCAAAGGCAAACAGAGAGAGGAGGAGAAATATCTCGGCTTCTCCCTTCCTCCCAGACCCCATCTTCTCCTGAGCCTTCCATGGTCAGAAGCCAGCTAAGTGCCAGCTGCCATGGGACCTGGGAAATGTAGCCAACATTGTATTTCTGTGTTGTTGTTGTTTTTAAGTTCCCCTTTTATATTCTGAGAGGCTCATTTCCTTGAAAACTAGAATTTTCCACTAGTAACATTTTAATTTAAATAACCTCCCCTTGGATGAAGCAAGCCGTAGGGACGCAATGTTTTGTTCAAGCTCAGTGGGGCTTAGCAAGGGGATGAAGTTTGCAAAGAGCCACTGAAGGTCGTACAGCGCCCCCCGCCCCGCCCGGCATAGCAGCCTGGGGGTTGCAAGTCTGAAGGGGTAGGCACGGGGCCGGACAGCCCCAGCGTCCACATCTGCCCCACTTTCTTTTCCTCTTTGTTTTGTCTGTCCCTGCATCGTGCAGATATAGTGGGAAAAGCAAGACAGCATGCTGACGTCCTAACACCAGGTTTATCGGATTCCGCTATTAGCCTCTTGATAATAATACTAATAGCCACCAGTTATTGAGAACTTTCTGTGTGAATTTCCCCGTAGGAGGAATGCACTGCTATCGCCTTCCACTTACTAATGAGGAAACTGAAACCCTGGGAAATTAAGTTGCTTTCCAGGCCTGAAGAGCTGGTAAGTGGTGGGACGCAGGCTGTATCGGAGCTCGGCCTCCCTGACTCCAAAGCACAACCAGTTACCAACACTCTCCACTTCTTCATCCTCACCGAATGACGGGAGGCAAGGTGCTTACAATGTCTGAGTTTCCGTCGAAGGAGGACGATCCATATTGACCTTGCCGGCTCTCACTGCGTGGCCGGGATTCCCAAAGTAGATCATGTAAGTGAAAATGTTTTGAAACCTCTTAAGACGCCCTTGCTTTCTATCCTATTATTTCCACTTCTTCTAGCAGGCACTGTCTGGTTCCTGAAGTCTCTCCACGTGGGGCTGAGCTACTATTTTTGGCCTGCCAAGCTGTTTTCGTTTTTCACCAGAATGCGTGCTCCATTTGGGTAATGGCAACAGATGTGACAATGGGAACAAAACTCCCACCAGCCACGTTCTAACCCAAACATCCCAGGAGCTGCTTCCAGAACGCATCTCCTCACGTCTGCTCCTGGGCAGGGAAATGCAGGGATGCGAAGTTCTGCCTCACTGTCTTTTACTAGCCTTGATCATTTCTGATAAATGCTCTTGGTAATCACTTTTCCTTTCCACGGCTTTGAGTTCTGGTGTGTTGTCCATATTATATTAATAAAGGTCCGCGGGGAAAGGGTGATTTGATGGAGGTTAAGGAATCATTGTAAGAAAATGTTTTGACATTATGTTAATGCCTGTCAGTGTATTATCCCCAATTTAAAGTTAATCACCAAAATTATACTGCAATTTCAAAAATGTAATGAAATAAGATTTGTTGAGGTGTGAATAATAAAGAAACCAAGAACCGAGAGCTAAAATAGAAGTAAACCTCTGGTTTAACCCTTTTGTGGTTTCCTGCCAAGGGGCAAAGAAATAAATGCTGATCTGGGGCCTGTGGATCTTGGCAAAAAAAATGGATTCAAAATCCAGAGAAAAACAAGAGGTCTTTGTGTACAAAGCAACACAGCCAAGCATTGAGATACAAAGTTGAAATTTAAATCCATGTCAGAAAGGTTCCCAAAATCTGGATGTTTGTCATTATGTGGGCAAGATATTTAGACACTTGATAAATTATTCAATTTTCTTATAAACGGCTGATGTCTTGCCCGGGATCTGACTTTCTGCTTCCAATGGCCTGTCAAACTTTTCTGCTTGGCTACTCGGTCACCACCCTGAAATCAAACCAAGCTTCTCACATTTCCCCCAAAGCCAATGCTCCTACTTTATGTGAGTGTTAACAGGCTTTTCTCAGGCTCTGATACTTGGAACTCTGGAGTCATCTTTGACCCCTTGAATATTCATGCCATCTACTCACATCCAGGCCTTAAAATTCTTTTGAGCTGTCCTTTAAAAATAAACATGGGAACAAGAGCATCCATTTGCACATGCTTGCTACAAGACAGTCTTCACCCTTAGGTGTCTTTCCTATATTATCATTAGCCCCCCAAACAACTCCGTAATACGGATATTCTTATCCCATTTTATTTTATTTTATTTTTTTTTTCAACGTTTTTTATTTTATTTTTGGGACAGAGAGAGACAGAGCATGAACTGGGGAGGGGCAGAGAGAGAGGGAGACACAGAATCGGAAACAGGCTCCAGGCTCCGAGCCATCAGCCCAGAGCCTGACGCGGGGCTCGAACCCACGGACCGCGAGATCGTGACCTGGCTGAAGTCGGACGTTTAACCGACTGCGCCATCCAGGCGCCCCTCTTATCCCATTTTAAAAACAAGCAAACCGAGGGGTGCCTGGGTGGCTCTGTCGGTTAAGCATCCGACTTCGGCTCAGGTCATGAGCTCACAGTTCGTGGGTTCAAGCCCCAACTCAGGCTCTGTGCTGACAGCTCAGATCCTGGAGCCTCCTTTGGATTCTGGGTCTCCCTCTCTCTGCCCCTCCCCCGCTTGTGCGTGCTCTCTCTCTCTCTCTCTCTCTCAATAATATATAAATGTTAATTATTTTTTTAAGAGCAAACTGAAATTTGGTGTGGTCACTGGCCCAGTGGCTTGCTGGGTAAGTGCGGGAGTAGGTCTTTCTGCTTCAAAGCCGGCAGAGCCTCCCAGGGCCAGCCTCTTGGCGTGGCTATGGAGACCCACCAAGATAGCCCAGCACGCAGCAGGTCCTTGAGAGGCGGCAATGATGGTTGCTACTATGCCCTCATTCTTTCCCGCCACAGTCGCCATACCTGCCTTGGTCCCCACTGCCACTGTCCTTGTCCTTGTCCTATCACTCAGAATTTCCTGCCAGGACAGTGGCCAGCCGCTGGACCCCATCTCCCTCCTCCGCCCTGGACGCAGCTGCAGGATGGATCTTCCCAAACACACTTTAGTGAGTTTTGCCCCATTCGAATTCACAAGCCTTTGATGGCTCCTCGACTTCCTTTGGAAAACGTTCAAGATAAGCCAGCCCTCCTAAGCCCTTTGTCACCTGCCATTTTCCATCACCACCACCCTCAATCCCAGGAAGGCAGGGGTGTTTCCCAGGATCCAGCTGGCCTCTGAAATGCTCACACACCGTCTCCTACTGTGACTGCCCCTTTGGCTTCCGCTTTAGTCTTCTACTTTGCTAAGACCCATTTCGAATGGCCCCTCCTCCAGGAAGCTTTCCAGGACCACCCAACCTATCCTACTTAGCTTTCCCCTTCCCTGACCTCTTATAGTGCTCTTTACCTGCCTCAAACATATGGCACTAATCACACGCTGCCTTGGACCGTGAACAGCTCTTGCCCTCAACTAAAGGCAGTGTGATCTGGTGAAAAAAAGCACATATTTCCAATGACAATGGACGGGCATTGGAGTCTAGAATCTACCACTAATTACCTGTTTGATTTCTCAAACTACTAGTGGGTTTTTATCCATCTTTTTAATAGTAGCTTTGGTGATAGCTTTTCTTTGCTAAACACTGCGTGTGTGGCTAAGCGCCTTATAGGTGTTATGCAAAACGGAGGTGATCACGTTATCCCCAATTTAAAATTTTTTTTTTAAACGTTTATTTATTTTTGAGACAGAGAGAGACAGAGCATGAACGGGGGAGGGTCAAAGAGAGAGGGAGACACAGAATCTGAAACAGGCTCCAGGCTCTGAGCAGTCAGCCCAGAGCCTGATGCGGGGCTCGAACTCACATACCGTGAGATCGTGACCTGAGCCGAAGTCGGACACTTAACCGACTGAGCCACCCAGGCGCCCCATGTTATCCCCATTTTAAAGACAAAGAAACAGAGCTTCAGAGAAGACAAGCAATTTGGTAATTCACTTCAGTCAAAAAGCCCATGAAATATGAACTGGGATCATTCGGGGATCCAAAAAGAGGTTTTAATTTATCTAGGAGAGCTTTTAATTTATCTTGAAACACATTCCATACTGTTAGCATTTCAGGCTTCTGCAATCAAATGCTGTGAAGACACCCCTCCCCACCAACCCACCTGCCCCCCCCCACCAACCCACCTGCCCCCCCCACCAACCCACCTGCCCCCCGAAGTCCCTGCCTTTGGTCCCTCCATTCCCCAGCCTGCCTCTTCCCTTCCTTTCCCAGTAGGGGGCATGCCCGAGGGAAGGATGCAGCCCACAGCATCATCCCGGGACTCCCTGAGCTCACGGCCAGGTAGATGCAGACAATCAGGGACCTTCCAGGCTGGAAAGTCCTCTCCAAGCCACAGGGGTAGCTGCTGGGCCAGACACACCCACCTCAGGGAGGCCAGGGACTGTGCGTTTTCACCTCGACCTAAACCCCTCACACTCTTTTCCATGTGCCAGGCGGCCTCCCGTACACTCAGCTGAAAACCAAGGACCTGTGCATTGAGAGAGATGTCCTTTTATCTGTTGCCATGGAATTTGATGAGGCAGAATACATAGGAACACCCACTCGGCCTTCGGGGAGCCCCTCATGACTTCAGGTACCTGTGCCAGTGCTCTTAGGGCTCCACGCATCTCTGAAATCCAGAGCTCTGATCATCCGCATGTCCCTTCGCCTCTGCCTCCCGTCCCACGTCCCACTCCTGATGCCTCTCATCAGCCACACTGCCCTTTGCTGGCCTTTCAACCTTTCATTTATCTCCTCATTGAGATAAGACAGCTGGCCTTGGCTGCTGCGTTCAGAGAGAGGATGGGCCGCTGATTTATTGAATGGCGTAATATTTCCGCATCTCATTCCCCAACCCCTCACACGGTCATGTGTCTTGTGGCAGCTCTGATGGCCACCGAGCATGGAGTAGATGTCTTCATTGAACGGCCCGTAATGATGACACTGGCTATAGATCTCACATTCTTTCTTTCCATTTTTTTTTTACCTCTTTCTCTCCTTTTAACACAGACATTGCAGTTAATTCAGAGGCCACTGGTGTGTGCATAGAGTTTAAATTGCTGCCTTCCAGTAAGCATTGCCTAAGCCTCGTTGTGCAATGCAGATAACTGCCTCTCAGAGAAATTCCTTAAAGCAGCGCTGGTCCCCACAGTGCTTGAGCCCAAGTTTAAGGGTAAACATTTGATAGGAGAGGCCATTCTGCCACCTGAGAAGCTCCTGGATTTCTAGGGCAATAAGTCAGCTTTCCAAGATGAGCATTGCATTGATTTGCTGAGCAATGGAGATCAGAGTGTGGGGAACTTGCTCATCTCTTTCAAGGGTGTAATTGATGCCACCAAGATCAGGTCAAGTTGGTGGTAGCCCTTGCTTCTCTCTGAATATTTACAACTGAATCGTAATGCTAACACCTATATTCTCAGATATTTTAGCAAAGGGCTCAAATACGGTATCGGAATGGTAATTTGTCTGTATTTCATGTGCCCCTCATAGAGTCTGGATCAGGCAGTGTTCTCCAGAGAAGCAGAACCAGTAGGATGTGTGTGTGTGTGTGTGAAAATTTATTTCAGGGAATTGGCTTACACAATTGTAAAGAATGGCAAGCCTGAAATCCATAGGGTAGACTGGAAGTCTAGAAACTTCCAGTTTCTAGAAGCAAAATTTCTCATTCCTCGTTCCTCAGTTTTGCTCTTAAGGCCTTTCAACTGATTAGAGGAGGTTCATGTACATTATCAAGGATAATCTCTTTTTTTAATTTTTATGTATTTATTTTTGAAAGAGAGAGCATGAGCAGGGGAGGGGCAGAGAGAGAGAGAGAGGGAGAGGGAGAGAGAATCCCAAGCAGGCACCATGCTCAGCACAGAGCCTGATGTAGGGCTTGATCTCAGGAACCACAAGATCATGACTTGAGCTGAAGTCAAGAGCTGGATGCTTAACTGACTGAGCCATCCAAGCACTCAAGGATAATCTCTTTTATATGAAGTCAGCTAAAGGAGATATTAACCACCTATACAAAATACCTTTATAGCAACACCTAGATTAGGGTTTGGTTGAATAACTGGGTATAATAGCCCAGCCAGGCTGACACGTTAATCATCCCAGGGTCAAAATCAATAAGCTGTTGCTTGGGAGTCCTCCTTTTTAAATCCATACCAGCCTAAATGAGCCCCCT
Organism: Panthera tigris; assembly: GCF_018350195.1. Classification (NCBI taxonomy): domain Eukaryota; kingdom Metazoa; phylum Chordata; class Mammalia; order Carnivora; family Felidae; genus Panthera; species Panthera tigris. The sequence continues at coordinate 8,016,253 of NC_056665.1, read as the reverse complement.
CACTGCACAGCAAATGGCAGCCCCAGGTGGGAGCTTTCAAAACTAGCTGGTCCTGAGCTAATCACAATGTTGCTTCAAGGCATTTTCCGAAGACCACCTAAAACTTAGTCTCTACTCCCTGCGCCCTACATCTTAAATTTCCTGATATTTTGGTGATGCATTCAGGATCTTCTTGCTAGACTCTGGGATTGATTTCCCATGTGACCCTCGGTGTCACATGTACCCCTATTATGGGGTCCATTTCACTTAACTTTGGGTCTTCTTCTCTCAGTTCCAACCATGTACACTAACTCCAGTCATTTGTCAAAGTTCTTCTAGGAGAGGAGGAAGATTCACAAAGAGGAGGGATTTATGAATGTGCAGGGGTCTAGCTGCTCAGATGGATGAAGGATCCATGGAAGGGAAAGGAGGAAGGGGTAAACACCACCACCACCACCAACAACAACAACAACAGCAAAAGAAACAGAGAAAAATCTTGACACTTTCACTAACTTGCTGTGACTTTGGACATCTTGTGTGCCCTCTCCAAGTCTTCGTTTTCCAGAGTATCCAGGAGGGTCATAAACCTACTTCAAAAATGTGAGGAGATAATAGTATACACTAAGAAAATTCATGTTTTCTTCTTTCAGAAGAAACTGTCTTCCAGCTCCTTTCAGTGAGTGAGTCAAATGGTGGGCTCCTGCCTGTTAAGAATGGGTGTTCTAGATATCTATTGCTGTATTAAATAAATAAATAAATAAATAAATAAATAAAAACAAATAAACAAAGAAATAAAACTTCCCCAAAACTCAGCAACTTAAAACAATAACAACGATTGACTCTGCTCATGAATCAGCTATTTGGGAAGAGCTGAGGGATAGATTGTCTCTTTCCCATGTGGCGTCTGCTGGGACAGCTTTATGGGAGTTAGATCTACTTCCAAGATCACTCTCTCATATGGCTGATGAGTTGGTGCCTCCATTTCTCTCACATAAGGTTCTCTATGGGGTGATGGGTTTCCTTCCACTCTGGTAATAGAATTCTAAGACACAAGAAGAGGACTTTGTGAGTCTCTTAAAGTCTGTACTCAGAAGCTAGCACAGTGTTACTTCTGTTGTATTCTCTTGGCCAGCCATACATCCTGCCTGTATGTAAAGGGAGTAGACATAAACCATACTTCTTGATGGGAAGAGTGTCAAAGAATTTCTGCCCCTGTTCAATCCACCACAGTGTTCCAGTCAACACTGAAAAATAGGGCCAGATTAACCTCTTACATAAAACAACTGAAAACTGAATAAACATATGAACCAACATTATCCAAAACAGTGGAAAGAGGCAATGAAGGCTAGCAATTCCCAAGGATAGAAACAAAAAGCTGAGCCCTAAGATCATCCCAATTTACAGCCTGGTGGAAGTTTCCAGGTCACGGTACAGGGAGGGAAACCCAAGAAGAGTCTAGACTTTCTCTGATAATCGAGGAGACAGAGTCTGAAAAGGCTAAGGCAGCTGGAGAGTGCAGGGAAGAATACAGAGGAAGAGAAAGCTGCAAAGAGAGAGTGCTCTAGATATCTGCAGGAAGTCCCCATTACACATTTAGCTGCATACTGATCAGAACAGGCATGTGGAGGAAAAAAGTTCTCTGACCCCAAAGATTCAAAGAAAGAATCACCTGAAAGGATTAGCAAGAACAGAGTCTGGAGCTCATGGAAGACCAGGAATAGTGCCAGTTCCCACATGTTGCAGTGAAAAACCTCATAATTTAAAGGGCTAAGAAATATCTTGCCTCAGAGGTGGGGAAAATTAGCCTTACACTAAATTCTCTGATCCCACCCGGAAAAGCTTAAAAGAAACACTATAAAGTGTCAAAGTGTCTCCAAATAATTTAACCATGTCCTATAACAAAACTAAAATTTATTTACAGGAATGCAAAAATATCCCACAACCAGGAAAGTAACGGCAATAATGATGTGTAGCACACGACCAAGAATTACCAGGCATGCAAAGAAGCAGGAAAATCAACTCCAAATCGGAAAATTCAATCAATAAAAACTGACCCAGGAATGACATAAATAATTGAATTAGTAGACATGGACATTAAAATAATAATAAATAAAATAATATAAATAAATAAATAAAATAAAATAATAATAACTGTATTACATATATTCAAGAAGCTGCAGGAAAGATTGAACATGTTAAGTAGATATAAGAAAACTATTTTAAAATGTAATGAGATCAAATTTATAGAGATGAAAAGTACAATATCTGAGGTGAAAAATACCTTGGGAGGGATTCACAGAAGATTATAGGAACTCTCAGAAGAAAATTATTAGTAAAGCTAGAGACATAGCAAGAGAAACTATTCAAAACTCCACACAAAGTGAAAAAAATGTAAAAATAAACAAAGCATCTGTGAATTTGAAGAACACTGTAAACCCACTATCCAAAAAGCTCAATGAACCTCAAACAGAAGAAGCAGAAAACTACTCTAAGGCAAATCATCATCAAATTGCTTAAAACCAGTGATAAAAATTTTGATGGTTTCCTGTCTCACATTTAGGTCTTATATACATTTTGAGTTTACTTTTGTGTATGGTGTAAGAAAGTGGTCCAGGTTCATTCTTCTACATATCACTGTCAAGTTTTCCCAACACCATTTGCTTAAGAGACCATCAGTTTTTTTTTTTTATGTTTTTTAAGTTTATTTATTTTTGAGACAGAGAGACAGAGACAGAGCACAAGTTGGGGAGGGTCAGAGAGAGAAGGAGACACAGAATCTGAAGTAGGTTCCAGGCTCTGAGCTGCCAGCACGGAGCGGGCTCAAACTCATGAACTGAACTCTCTCATGAACTGAGAGATCATGACCTGAGCTGAAGTCAGCACTTCACTGACTGAACCACCCAGGCACCCTATCTTTTATCCATTGGATATTCTTTCCTGCTTTGTCAAAACGTAGTTGGCAATACACTTGTGCATCCATTTCTGGGTTCTCTACTGTGTTCCATTGATCTCTGTCTGTTTTGTGCCCATACCATACTGTCTTGATAACTACAGTTTTGTAATACAGCTTGAAGTCCAGAATTGTAATGTCTCCAGCTTTGGTTTTCTTTTTCAAGGGAAAGGGGTCTGGTTTCTGGTTTCTGGTTCCACACAAATTTAAGAATTGTTTGTCTAGCTCTGTGAAGAGTGTTGGTTTTATTTTGATAGGGATTGCATTGAATGTGTAGAGTGCTTTGGATAGTATAGACATTTTAACAATATTTCTTCTTCCGATTCATAAGCATGAAATGTTTTTCCACTTGTTTGTGTCTTCTTCAATTTCTTTCATAAGGTTTCCATAGTTTTCAGGGTACAGATCTTTTACCTCTTTGGTTAGGTTTATTCCTAGGTATTTTGTGGGTCTTGGTGCAATTGTAAGTGGGGTTGACTTCTTGATTTCTCCTTCTGCTGCTTCATTTTACATCCTGTGACTTGCTGAATTCATGTATCAGTTTTTGCAGTTCTTTGGTGCGGTCTTTAAGGTTTTCCATGTAGAGTATCATGTCCTCTGAGAAAAGTGAAAATGTGACTTCTCCCTTACCAATTTGAATGCCTTTTAGTTATTTTCGTTGTCTGATTGCTGATGCGAGGACTTCCAGTACTATGTGGAACAACAGTGTTGACAGTAGAGAAAACAGGCAGCAATTTCTTTGACCTCAGCTTAAGCAGCTGCTTACTAGACATGTCTCTAGAGGCAAGGGAACAAAAACAAAAATGAACTATTAGGAGGCTCAGCCTGTTAAGTGTCTGACTCTTGGTTTTGGCTCAGGTCATAAACTTATGGTTCATGAGTTCAAGCCCTACATCTGGCTCCGTGCTAATAGCACAGAGCCTGCTTGGGATTTCTCTCTCCATCTCTCTCTGCCCCTTCCCAGCTTTCTCTCTCTGTATCTCTCAGATAAATAAATAAACAAATAAATAAACAAAAAACATTAAAAAAATTTAATGAATTATTAGGACCTCATCAAAATCGAAAGCTTCCACACAGCAAAGGAAACAATCAGCAAAACTAAAAGGCAACTGATGGAATGGGGGAAGATACTTGCAAATGACATATCAGATAAAGGGTTAGTATCCAAAATCTATAAAGAGCTTATCAAACTCAACACCCAAAAAAACGAATAATCCAGTGGAGAAATGGGCAAAATACACGAACAGACTTTTCCAAAGAAGACATCCAGATGGCCAACCGACACATGAAAAAACGCTCAACGTTGCTCATCATCAGGGAAATATAAATCAAAACCACAATGAGATACCTCCTCACCCCTGTCAGAATGGCTAAAATTAACAACTCGGGAAATAACAGGTGTTGGCGAGGATGCAGAGAAAGGGGAACACTGGTTCACTGTTTGTGGGAAAGCAAACTAGTGCAGTCTGGAGAACAGTATGGAGGTTCCTCAAAAAATTAAAAATAGAGCTACCATATAACCCAGTATTTGCACTACTAGGTATTGATCCAAAGGATACAAAAATGGTAATTTGAAGGAGCACATGAACCCCAATGTTTATAGAAACACTATCAACAATAGCCAAATTATGGAAAGAACCCAAATACCCATCGACTGATGAATGGATAAGGAAGATATTTTATATATATATATATATATATATATATATATATATATATATGTGTGTGTGTGTGTGTGTATTTATACACATACATAATGGAATATTACTTGGCAATCAAAAAGAATGAACTCTTGCCACAGCAACATGAATGGAACTGGAGGGTATTAGGTGAAATGAAATAAGTCAGTCAGAGAAAAACAAATACCATACAATTTCACTCATATGTGTAATTTAATAAACACAACAGATGAATATAGGGGAAGGAAGCAAAAATAAGATAAAAACAGAGAAGGAGGCAATTCATAGAGACTCTCAAATACAGAGAATAAACTAGGGGTTGTGAAGGGATATTGGGTGGGGAGATGGGCTAAATGGATGATGGGCATTAAGGAGAGCACTTATTGGGATGAGCACTGGGTGTTATATGTAAGTGATGAACCACTATATTCTACTCCTGAAACCAGTATGACTCTATATGTTAACCAACTCAGATTTAAGTTAAAAAAATTGTAACCAATGACAAAAAGAAAATTTGTAAAGCAGCCAGAGAAAGCCACATCATGTACAAAAGAACAAAAATAAAGCAGCCACTAGATTTCTCTCACTGGAGACAGCAAGAAGCCAATGGAGCAACATCTAAAGTGCTAAAAGCATCCACAGTAAGGAAGACTTCTGTGGACTCTCCTACTTTGGAGTGTTTGTTTCCTAAGGCTACTATAAAACTTACCACAAACTGTGTGGCTTAAAACAACTGACATTTACTCTCTCACAGTTCTGGCGGCCAGAAGTCTGAAACCAAGGTGACAGTAGGGTTGGTCCCTGCTGGAATCTCTGAGGGAGAATCTGTTCCAGGCTTCCCTCCTAGCTTCTGGTGGTCGAGAGTAACCCCCGGCTTATAGACGTATCACTCCAGTCTCTGTCTACATCACTATGTGGTCTTCTTCCCCGGGTCTTCAAATATTTCTTCCCTTGCAAAGACACGAGTCATTGGATTTAGGACCTGCCTTACTCCAGAATGACATCATCTTAACTTATGTCTTCACCATATCTGCGAAAACCCTATTTCCAAATATCTGCGAAAACCCTATTTCCAAATAGGGTTCCAAATAAAACCCTATTTCCAAATAATAACCCTATTTCCTTGCACAGGTCCAAGGAGTTGAGACTTGAACAGGCCTTCTTGGAGGACATAGTTCATCCCATTACACTATTCTCCAGTGTCCCAGGGGATGGAGAGGGTCCAGTGGAGCATTCCAATGTCCTAGGAGGGGGGGAGGCAGTCACCAGATCAATGAAGCCTGGATCCTAAATCACACTGAAGGAGACCACCACCCCGGAAGCATGTGACTGAACTGTGACATGAGGTAGACCATAAAACGGTAGTGTGGGAAGCCACTGAGACCATCACGAAGACTATTACGTGCCACCATTATGGGGACTAGGGGAGATCATGCACGTAAAGAACCTGACATATGAAAGGTGTTAAGTAATTGGTAATATACTTTGATATTAATAAAGAGGAGAGGGAAGGATGAGTCTATATTAGATCTCAGATCAGGCTCTCGGTGAACTTTGGGGGAAACCTGGAAGAATGACAGGCTTATACTGGATTGTCAAAAGACTTTGATCCCAAAAGGAATAAAATTACCTAATAGAAAGGCAGAGAGGGCACCCAGGTCCCTGCAAAGCATGGCATTGCTCTTGTACCACAGCTCTCTTCCCATTCCAAACAAGGACAATTGAGTGAGCCAGTTTACTCAAGTAAGCATTAGGCAGAGCAGACAGGTGATTCAAAATAAATGTTTGACCCAGTTAACTGGCAGATTCCGTTACAACAAACTCCAGTACATAAAATCTCGGTTTCTGGCTGAGCCAAAAAGGAAATCCGATCTTCTGCTGTTTCCAAGCAAAATCAGTTTACAAAATTACTTTCTGTTTCCCCATACATCTTCTGAAATGACTATAGACCAAATAATCAATTGATTTGGAGCCATTTTTTACTCTCATCCAAAACGGAGAGATATTTTTCATTCCTCTCCAAAAGGGAAAATGTTAAATCACATGTGAATTGCAGATATAAGCATTTAAAGACTGTTTTCCTGTTTTGTTTGTGAATAATTTTTCATTTTATGAAGGCACCAAATATCTCAGTAGGTAAAATCAATAGCAGCCACCAGAGCGGATGGAAAATTCTCCAGGCTTAATATGGTTTCATGCATGGCTGTCAAAGCTGAATGTCTTAAGGGAACAAATAGTGAATTCTCTGCCTTGGAGGAGATGTATGAATTAGAGTCTTTTCTTTTTAAAACTAATCTGTTGTATAATGGTTCCTTCATTCAACAAATATTTATTAAGCGCTCATTGTGTGCTACATATTACATCAAATGTTTAGAATACACAAAAAATAAAATTGGGGACCTACTCCAGAGGGAAAAGAGTCTAGTGAAATAATGACTACAATTTAAAGAGAGCTTGCTAAATTCCAAGCCCTGTTCTAACCACTCTGTAAATGTTCATTCATGTACCTCTCATGATAACCCTGTGAGGTGATATTAATATCCCTATTTTACAGATAAGGGAACTGAGGCACAGAGAATTTAGAGTGCTCCCAGTCCCACAGCTTAGTTAGATGCAGAGCCAGTGTATGAGCCCAGACAGCTTTATTTCAGAGACTGTGCTTTCCTTATGCACAGAGCCCATATACAAGTACATCATTTCACCAATGTGACAAGAGACAGAGTGTAAGAATTTGGATGAGAACATTCTATGTCCACCCCCCTTTTATTACTATTTTTTCCCAGTTCTGGGCTGAGTTCTTGGCCTATGGCGATCATTTTTTTATTATGAAATTAAGTACTCAAATAGAGTAATAGAAAGTAATCTAGTAGACCCACACAAACAGCTCCCACATTTGCCTGGGGAAATCATGGAAGGCTTCTCAGAGGCGATGATTCTGAGCTGGGTGCTTCTGGAAAGACAAGTTAGGCATTTGATAGGTCATCCAGGGGAGGAAGAACTTTCTGGGCAGCAGGAGTTCAAAAACACACAGGCAAAGACATCAAGGCAGGCAAAGAGTGGCCAAGTAAGGGGATTAGAAAGAGCTTATGATGATTGCCCTGAAGAGTAATTGATGATTTGTGCAGCGTTAATCTTTGTCCAGAGCAAGAAGTGCTTCTCAGACAGTCTCCTGGAGCCCTGAAAAAGAGTTGTTTGGTGTGTTTCTTCTTCATTTTTGAAAAAAAAAAAGATGTCAGCTTCTTTGGGATTAGAGTTTCCTAAGGATGTTGCTCCTAAACTAAACCTTTATATAAATGCTTCCTAACATGACCCTGGAGATCAGTCAAGAAGCTCCACTGCCCCGCAGACCTGAGAGTCAGCATTTTGGTCCACCAGCAATTCTGAGCCAAGGCCACCCATTGGGAAGCTCTTTCTTGGGTGGAAAAAGTCAGCCAATCTTTGGCAAAAGTTGTGGTAAGCGTGAAATTCCATACATTGAAGTGTCAGAAAGAAACAAAGGACAGGCCATCTGTATATTCTTGCTTTCTGGAGTCCAAGATTGCATCTGAACTTGAAAAGCACCTAAAGGGCTGAACTGAGAGGATCGTGGATCATGCGGTGATGAGAGAGAGCCTTACAAAAGGCAGCAGAAATAGGAAGAGGTTTGGATACTGGTCAAAGTGGGTGAGAATGAGCCGAACCCCAAACAGAAGTTTCTGCCACCATCCCCCAGTTCAGGCACAAAATAAAGTCAAGAGACTGTAGAGACCCTTACTGACTCAGCAAATTCCTCAGCCACTTCACAAAGACCTATCCTGTCTTAATTATTTTCCTTCTAAATTTCTGGACTGACTACTTTGGGGCCGGCCAGAGAGTCAATGGTCACCTGGTGGATTGTGTGCTCTGTTCCTGTAAACCATTCTGTGCCCAACCAGCATCCTAGCTCTTGCTGTTCTCCTCTGTTCGGACCATTTGGGTTCCAGAACTTGACTTCTAGTTATGTTGTTTCCCCTCCTTATGGCATCCACCATTACCCAAATTCAGCAAGAAGGTTAAGAACGTTGAAGTCAAACTATCTGAGCATGGAACCGTACAGACACCAAGAGATAGTGTCCACAGGATGGATCTTAAAAGGGTATTTCCAAAATAAATAACCAAGTAGCCAAGGACGTTGCTAAAGACTGATATGTGAGTTTCAAGAGTGACTCAAATGCCTATGTTCCATGAACGTTCTTAAACAGTCATTCAGTCATAATATTTATCAAGCACCTATGACCTTCCAGGTTCAGGGCATCAGGCTAAATACTGTGCTTAAGAATAGAGGGAAGGAAGGAGGAAAGGAAGGGAAGGAAGGAAAGAAGAAAGGAAAATTAGTAAAGGGAGGCATGTATTAGGTGTTTCCCAGATGACCAGGTTAGAACTCACATCAATTTGCTCATTTCTTTCAGCACAATTATTTGGTATCTCAGCTCCTACAGAAATTCTTTCTGAATCAAAACAGGAAAATTATTCTTGAGGTGTTTCTTTCTGTCCTGTGTGGTCTTACAGTCCCAGGTTGTTGTGCTCTTGTCCCTTACTGTTTGTTTCTTGCTTCCTGAAGAATCCATGGGCCTCATGGAAACAGCGTGCCCTACTCCTAAAATCTGTCGACAGCCTGAAAAGTCTACTCGCTGCTCCTTCCATGACTGCCCCTGTGCCTTGTGGACAGCCTATCCTCTCCAGACCTCCATACCTTGGGCAAAGCTTAGGCATCAGCGAGACCTGGAAGAATCCATGTCACCAACAGGAAGAGGCTTGTTCCGCCATTATTTGGAGCCACTTGCTCAACCTCTGCTCACCCCCAGTGACTGGACAAGTCTACCTTTGAACTTTTTGCTGCTTCTTCCCTTCTCCATATATATCTGTAGGGATCCCTGTGTCCCAAGTCCCAAGTAAAGAGCCACTCATACTGCTCTAGGCTGAGGCAGACGTTTTCCCACAGACAGTTTCTGCTCCTCTTGGCTGATACCTGGTCCTAGAACTCAGTCCCTTACCTTCCTCTGCCACAGTCACTCCAGGGTGACTGGCTTTCAGTGTCTGCTCCTTCAGCCAAACCTGTCTGATTCTCACCAGCAGGTTTGCTCTTTTACTTGGAGCTAAGGGTAGATGCTTCAAATGGAAAGAAATTCTAGAAGACACCATATGGTAAATGGCAAATCAGTGGAAGACTTGAAGAGCATAAGATCTATAGGAGTTCAGATATGTAGGAATCATGAATTGGGCATACCCTGAATGGTGCAGGCTCAACTTGGGTCATGAAGAATGAGTAACCCTCAGATAAGTGCATAAAAGGAGGGAAGGCATCTTAGAAGGTGTGGGCAACTGCCAGCAAAATTGGGGTTGGGGGGAGCAGGAGAAAACACCAGTACAAGCCAGGGCAAGATTGCTCTAGATGCTTCCAGGAAAATATAAGAGACCTCCGTTTCTGAAAGAAGGACCCTTTCTTCATTCTTCAGGGCTTTTGTCCAGTGCCACGTTCTCTTATAAACCTTTCCCAGAACTGCCCAACACATGGATATTGTTCATTGTGCAACCTCTTCAATTCACCTAGTGATGTGTTGGGTGCATTTTAACTTGTGAGTATTTCCCTCATCCTTCTTACTCCATTGCAAGCTTCTTCAGATGGTATCACATTTTAGGCTTTATGGAAGCATTAATAACCTGAGACCTGTAATGTATGCATATTACTTAGCACACAGCTAGGGTGGCCCTATAATTTATCTTCCAAACTAGGGCACTTTGGTGAATAAAAGGGGATCAACCAAAAATTACTCTAAGATGACACGCATTAACCAATATGGCCCCAGGCTAACAGGATGTATAATCACCCTACCCATAACAAATTTCTTTCTATGAAATTAAAGGCTGATGATGAATTAAGGAATTCCAAAAAGGTCTTGTGTTCACATTGGTTGGGGGTGTTGTCTTGTGGTTTCTCAGTGTTTCTTCCCAAAGCAGCTACTCTCCACTGACTGTGCAGCCTCTTCTGCTATCAGAAAGATTTGCTTTTCAATGGCATATTTATTTTATAAATAAGCAATAACTGCACTTTTCCTAACTACTGCGTAATATTCAGGTAATGCATGAGTGAAAAAGCATAGCCCTTTGTCCGCTGAGAGCTCACAGTCTAGCAAGGGTCCATTTATTCACTCACTCACTCATTCATTCATTTATTCAACAAATATTTATTAAGAGCTTATCCTGCAACAGGCCAGGTGGTGGTGAACAACTTCCCCAGTCCTTGCCCTGAAGGGGCTCCCAGATTGTACTCCAGACAGCAGAGTGAGAATAGGGCACCAATAAAGGCCCTTATGGGCTTTAATGTTGGTCCAAAGGAGGGAGGTAGCACTTTTACTTGGAGGCATTAGTGGGATTTTACAGAGGAGAAGAAAATGAAGACATAATCACAAGCAGAAAGAGGAGAGAGAGATAGTTCAGGCAGAGAAAACAGCACAAGCAAAGGTTGAGAGGCAGAAAACAGCAAGCTGAGAGGTGAAAGTAGAGAATTAGTGGGGGTTGGGCCACAGGGGGGCCCAGTGGCCAAGCTGAGGGCTCTAAATTGATACATTACTCAACCAGGGAACATTGAAGGTCAGCATCAGCTCGTGCCATGATCAAGTATGCATTTTAGAGAGATTATTGTTTTTGAAGAACTTATAGCAATTCCTCCAAGAGTTAATTTGCAGAAATTCAATGTGGACGTTCGCCCATGACATACGCTACCTGCCCTTCCTTGCTTATACGAGGCTCCTAGAGGGCCGTACAGGTCCACAGACTCCTTGTACTTGGAAGAACATCATTAGGTCACAAGATGCCCTTTCCTTGATACAGGGTGTGTTCCTACAAATAAATGCCATATTATCATGACAGCCTTAAGATGTACTATCGAAAGAGTCTAAGAAAATCCCCCTATTTTACATGAAAACAAAGATGTGTTAGGCTTCTGTGATTTTTCAGAATTCTTGGTGACTGAATTGTTATGTGGATGTGAGTTTCATGACCGGGGACTATATAGCCTCATAAAAATAGCATCATTACAAGGCCTGGCTTTATTTCTATGCCCTTTTCCAGTCACCTAGAGAGATGTCCGTCTCAGCCAGAGTGGACATGGATGAGAGATACCCTCAGCATAAAATGATCTGCTAGCTGCCCCTGGTCCTGTCCCCTTATCCTTACATCCTCCTCGTGGCTCCAGACTGTTCTCATTTCCTCTCTCATGGGAGGCAGCTTGTACTGTGCAGTCTGCTTATTCAACACAAGCTAATTTTTGATCTTAGACCTAAAGCTTTGAGTTCTTGAATATATACGGCTGTTGCTTAATTCATAAGGACTATGTGAGGAATAAGAATTAGACCATTTCCCCTGTGTTCCAAAACAACCCTCCCATGATAACAGGATAGTTCAGGAAAAGCTTCTCAGAGACTGAAAATTCAGTTCCCTAGTATTTTCACAATGAATTAAAATCCAGTGGGGACTTTAATTAATCTGCTAGAAAATGATCTATGTTTAGTTCATTTTCTACCTATCAATAGAGACCAGAATCTTAGCCCACAAATGCATGTTTGGCAAAAGTTTCAACTTATTTTTCTGTATCTTAATGAATCTGTTTCAAGGTCATCCCATTCTCCTTCTTTACAAAATTTTAAACTTTTGACAATTTAAGGTAAACTGAATTCAACAAGTCCATTAAAAGTTTTCTCCGTTCAATCACAGAATAACATCACTTTCTCTCCTTGGATTTGGATCTAAGTTTAGTGTATTCACACAAAGCCAGGCCAGCTACGTTGTTTGCAGTGCCCGATGCCAAAAGAAGATGTGGAATCTCTTGTTCAAAAAATTATTCAGAATTTCAAGACTGCATTAAACTAAGCACGAGGTCTTTCTAAGCATGATGCTGTGAGATTGCAGAGATAGTGTGCCCAAGAGGTAGGTTTTTCATATCACCTTGATACTGGGCTGGGGAAAGGCATCTGCTGTATGCCGACATCTACTAGGAAGGCCTTAGTCCCTCCAGGATACACATCATTGTTCCTAGCTGACATCTAAAAGGTCCAACCCCAAGACCACTGTCAAGCTGCTTTTAGATGCATGGTGGCCATTGATCCTTGACCTCTGCCATGTTGGCATAAGTACAAGTTCTGTAAGGATGACCATTCCCCTACCACACTATCCAATCTCCATCTTCATTCCTTCTTTGCCATGATCGACATTTCCTCAGCTCTTCAAGTACAGATGAGGCAGAGAAACAGGTCTGCTCTATTCTTAGATCCCCAAAGCTCTCTGTGAATTTCTGCTCAACCCCCCCCCCACCCAAAACCCTTGGTCATACTCAGCTTAGAAGGGGCAGGGGGCAAAGTCCATTCACAGAGATCATGCCAGTATTAATTGTATTGTTATCTGGCTCTCACCCTACTTTAAAAAATTGTTTAATTATTCTTTTAAGAATGAAGACATGTCATGGCAGCAGAGATATCACCCTGCCTTAGGAGAGGGAATATCAGCTTTAAAATCCTGTAATTTATTTATTTTGTGGTTTAAGTTCCCACGAGTTCCCCATTCCCTGAGGTATTGGGTTCACTCATGCATTCACACATTTATTCAAAAATAAATTTTAAATGCTACTAGATGCTAAGCCCCGAGTTTTAATACTGGGCACATTGTGGGAGACCAGAAAGACAATGTTTACGTGAAACTTATTTTCTAGATCAGGTATCAGCAAACTGTGGCATGCAGCCCAAGTCTAGCCCACTACCTATTTTTGTAAATGCCGTTTTAGCAGAACATAGCCACACCCAATCAATGTTCAAATTGCCGATGGTTCCACGACAGCAGACCTGAGTAGTTGTAACAGAGATTGGATAGCATGCAAAGGCTGAAGGGCCAATTTGACCCTTTAAGGAAAAGCTTGACAAGAATTGTACTAGCAGGTGAGCGGCACAGGTAGTAAACAGATAAAAAGATATAACATATAAGATCAAAGAGTCAGGAATCCTATACAAATACAGCAAGGTCAGAGGATTGAGAATCATGAGATGGCTGGCATGGGAAAACCATTCCAGGCAATCTGGTCAGAGAAATGTTCTCTGAGGAGGTGTCATCAAGGCCAAGGAAGATGGGAAAAGAAAGATATAGCATTACCTGAGGGAACAGAGTATAAATGTCCTGAGCAACGGAGTCAGCTTATCCTATTTAAAAATTCTAGATAGTGGGGCACCTGGGTGGCTCAGGGGGTTAAGTGTCCAACTTCGGCTCAGGTCATGATCTCGCGGTCCGGGGGTTTGAGCCCCATGTCAGGCTCTGTGCTGACAGCTCAGAGCCTGGAGCCTGCTTTGGATTCTGCGTCTCCTCTCTCTCTCTGTCCCTCCCCTGCTCATGCTCTGTCTCTCTCAAAAATAAATAAACATTTTTAAGAAAGGGTAAAAAAGAAAATTCTAGCTAGCAAAGTCTAATTGGAATGGAGGGGGCCAAGGAGTAAGACAAAATATACATAATACTTTATTTATCAAAATTGCATTGCATTATATGGTTTTCTTTTCTCTGGTCTTGATAATGACAGACACCAGAGGAAGAGAAGAGCCCAGAAAACAAGTGCCAGCAATTCTTGAACTTTCGTTGCTTCCTTGCCCACAACCTCCATTTATAGGTTGTTTCTTCTTGTCTTCTTACCTTTAGATAAACTCTAAAGGATGGAAAATGCTACAGAGAAGCACGAGATGGACAACACTTCTATCACGGCCATGACAAACTGACTCACAAATGGAAGACACGTCACCCAGTTCCTCTGCCCGCCAGCAGCATGACTTAAAATATAAGATGCTCTTTAGTGTGTTGTAATGAAAGGAAGGTAGATTTTGGTGTCACGGAGATGCTTTCCAGGCTGACAAGCAATTTACCTTCTCTGAGTCACAATTTCCAATCTAGAAAATGCAGTTAATAATGCCAGCCTTTGAGGATTTTCATAGAGAATAAAGGATTTAATGCACAGGCAGTGCCTGGCTGGATTCCTGGGTGCTTACTGCATGCGATTTTACTACTCTCCCCCTTCTTCCCTTCCTCATTTGCCAGTGGCACAGCACAGCTTGTGTTGATTCGTGGCCTAACCGTGGCTCCTTCTGATCCTTCATCAGTCTGTCTAGCGTCCCCAGAGGCAGCACTGCCTGCCCTCGGTGTAAGGGGGGTGTTGACATGAGAGAGGGGTGGTGCCCGTTCACACATCTTGCCGATGCCCTGGAGGAGGCAATGGATTAGCCTCTGAGTACAAACATTTCACTTCTCCCTCCAGAGGCTCCCCTGCCTGAGCCCACCCAGCCTGCTTTTAGACAATGCAAAAATCACTGGCCCATTCGGTTAGGTTGGGAAAAGCAGTCTTTTGGCTAAAATTGATGAATTACTAAACATTATCCAGGCCTTGGTGGATCCTGGACTATCAACAGCAGCAACACCTAAGAGCTTGTCAGAAATAAAGAATCTCAGGGACACTTGGGTGGCTCAGTCAGTTGGGCGTCTGACTCTTGCTTTTGGCTCAGGCCATGATCTCACAATTTGTGGACTCAAGCCTCGCATTGGGCATTGCACTGATAGCACAGAGCCTTCTCGGGATTCTCTCTCTCCCTCTCTCTCTGCCCCTCTCCTGCTCATGCTCTCTCTTTGTCTCTCTCTCTCTCTCTCAAAAAATGAACAAAAGAAAGAAAGAAAGAAAGAAAGAAAGAAAGAAAGAAAGAATCTCAGGTCACACCCAGACACACTGATTCATAATCTTCATGTTAACAAGATCTTCACGTGATCTGTACGCCCATTAAAGTCTGAAGACCATCAGGATACGGCAGGGGTTCTTAATCTAGCTCGGGTCTCGATCCCATCCTGAGAGAGTGTTTCGCTTGGTCTCATACTTTTTGAAAGCTTCATGAATGATTCTCATGTTCAGCCAGATCGAAAACCGCTGGTCTATGAACTACTCTAGGTTGATGCTCCCCTAAATTTCAGCAGGGTTAAGAGTCAGGCCCCAAATCACACACTGAATGCCTAACAGAGGTGGGATTAGAAATATAGTCTCTGAATGCCCACTCTGTATCCCATTGCCCTTCCCTGGGCAGATGGATAAGGATGTATGTTCATTCTTATAATGATCTGTAAGTTGATTATGGCAGACAGTTTCAGAATTCCTAATTCTCATTATTGAATCCACCCAAATCGAACTCTCAAAAAAACTGTCCTGAAACATTTTTTATTCACGTTTATAATGAGGGCAGATGATTTTATGGAAAACCTCCACCATACCCTTCCCTCTGAATGAATTTTGATGCTCAGTTCTTCTCCTACTGTATTGTGTGTATTAAGCCAATACTTTCCATTCATTCTTCGTCTAAGATCCAATCTTTGTCTGCTGGTTTAACAGTTACCTTCAATCCGTCTTCTAAGCCCCAACCCCAAAATAGACTTTCTTTATAGCCTATTTCTATGATTCTCCTAAAAATGGTCTTTTTCTTCCTCCAAAACTCCCTGTTGAGCCATGTGAACTTCTCTGAAGGCGAGTGGCAGACACAGTGCTGTGAAAATACTGCACACCCTCCACCTCGGCGTCCTCCATCCTCCTTGCCACTAGATTGGAGCTGTGTGAATAGTTCACGCCAACAGACTGTGAGCAGAAGTTCTCCGTGTCACTTCTTTGCTGCGGCATTTAAGAGACCACATGCTAGCTCCATTTCTTTCTTTGGGTAAAAACCTTGAACGCCACATGTTTATACGGTGGCGTCACAAAGTGAAGAGAACCTGAGTCCTTGTGTCACCAGATGGGGACAGCCTCTACCCACCCACACTGAACATAGTGTGAGTGAAAAATAAAAGTGTCATGCTAAGCTACTAAGATTGGGGTAGAGTGTTCTGGGAGCAGCTGGCATTATGTAACCTAACAAGAAGTCCATGACATTAGTGTTTATCAAACTTTAGTGTGAATATGAATCATCTGAGGATCTTGTTACAATGTTGAAATTCAACAGATGTGGAAAGGGACCTGAGTTTCTGTATTTCTTACAAGCTTCTAATGATACCAGTGATGCTGGTCCTTGAACAACAATTTAGTAGGAAGACACTAAAACATTCTCCATTGATCTGTAATACTCAAACATATTCTTCCTCTCTCCAACTAGACCGTAAGCTCCCATTGGCGTGTTTCAGCATCTGTGCCACAAATATGTTCAGGCGAGTTGACAACACCAGAAAAACTTGTGGAGGACAGCCCTCTGAAAATGCTGTCTTCCATAAAAGCAAGGAGAAAACTAGCAAAAATTGGAAAAAAAAAATCAACTTTTCCAGAACTCTGGAAATTAATAAAAGACTTGAACCAATCTGGGGAATATTTATGCAAAATGAATTTTTTTCAAAAAAAGGCATAATCTCGCTAAGGACATTTGGTTTCTAGCATTTTTTTTTTCTTCTGATTCTAGTCCCATTTTGCACTTTCCAGTTCTGTGCCAGTTTGAAGAATAACTGACCAGAGACAAGTGAAAAGCTATAGCCTAGAAGCCACTGAGGGGAGCAAAATGAGGGGAGAAAAAGGGTCTCTAGTTTTTTTCAAAGCTTCATTCTCAGAGGACAGTTATTGTATCACCTGTACAGTCATTTCCCTTAAAAACCTTACTTACAAAGATGTCTGTATTTGATGTGATTCAAAGATCTAAAATAGTGAAAACTTTTCCCCAGGGGAGATTATAAAAAATAATTATAAGCAAGTGATTAACTTTGAAGCTGCCTGAGGCAGTGGAAAACAGTTGGGACAAACAACAGATGAACCAAAACACTTAAAAGGTAAAGCTCAGGAATAAAATGTCCATAGGGTTTTGAAAATGTCTGATATAGTCATATAGTTCTTGGAATCTAGAAGGCCATGTGCATGCCCAGGGAAGTACACATGCCCAGAGCAATTAAATGGATCAAGAAAGGTCTGAGATGGACCCAAGCTCTTGTCTCTGACTGAACTTGAGACCTTGCCCAAGTAGGAGCTGGAGACTGGCACAGAGTGTTCAGCTACCTGACTGAGTGTTTAAGGCATGCCTCAACATGCACACAGAGCCCTGATGCAAAAATTAAGAGATTGATCAGTTTCCAGCATTTAAGAAAACCTCTGTCCAATCATTAGCTGACCACTAAGATAACTAAGCAGAGATTTAAGTGTCCACACATGACAAAGAGTTTATGGAATTAGTTCAGAAAAGTCACCAAAGAAGCAATACCAACTACGAAAAGTAGCAGCAACAGCAAACCCTGGGGGGGGGGGGGAGGGCAAACTGATTTCAGCATTACCACATTATGTTATTTAAAATGTCCAGTTTTCAATGAAAAAATTATGAGAGGAAAAAAAAAAACCATGAATGCATAGATAATACACTTGTATTGGTGACAGGGGGGTGGGGTGGGGAAAAAAATCAATAGAAACTCCCTGAGGAAGCCCATTGAACTTGCCAGATAAAGACTGCAAATCAGCTACCACAAATATTTTTAAAGAGTTAAAAGAAGCTATATGTAAAGAACTAAAAGATTGTATAAAAACAATATCTCATCTAACAGAATATCAATAAAGAGATAGCAATTATAAGAAACAAATTCTGGAGTTGAAAAGTATAATAACTGAAATGAAAGTATACGCTAGTTTAAACAATGGTTTTAGCTGGCAGAACAAAAAACAAAGAACTTGAAAACAGGTCCATTGAGATTATTCAATCTGAGAAACAGAAAGGAAAAAATGAAAGAAATTAACAGTGTTTCAGAGACATCTGGGACATCAACACATGAATAATGGGTGTCCCAGGAAGAGAGGGGAGAAGGGAATAAACAGAAAGAATGTCTGAAGGAATGACGCATTGAAACTTCTGAAATATGATGAAAAATTTTACTCTACATAGCTTATTCTTTTTTTAAGATTTTTTTTTTTATTTTTAAGTAATCTCTATATCCAATGTGGGGCTTCATTGAACTTAAAATCCCAAAATCAAGGATTTCATACACTGCTGACTGAGCCAACCAGGCAAGCCTCATCTACATATTGAAGTAACTTCAGGTAGAACAAACTCAGATATCCATCCATAGACATATCATAATCAAAGTTTTTTTTTTAAAGACAATGAACAAACTTTTAAAGCAACGAGAAACATACGACTCATCCTCAATGAGAGAAACACCCAATTTCTAGTCAGAAACCATGGAGGCCAGAAAACAGTGAGGTAACATATCCAAAGTATTGAAATTAAAAAAAAAAAAGTCAACCAGGAATTCTATATCCAGCAAAACTATTCTATAAAAGTGAAGGATAAATTAAGACATTACTGGATAAACCAAGACTGTGAGAATTTGCTGCTAACAGATCTGACTTACAAGAAATACTAGAGTGAGTCTTTCAAGCTGAAATGAAAGGGCACTACACAATGTTTGTAATTCTTTTTTTCCTATATAATTTAAAAGACAACTGTAAAAGGCTATAATATTTATTGGTGAGGACAAAGTGTTGAGGACAAAAATCAGTTTTGTTTCTAGAAATGAAAAATCTGTAAATGAAATTAAGAAAGGACTTCCAATTGTAAGATCACCAAAAAGAATAACTTAGGAATAGATTGAACAAAATAAGACTTGTACACTGATAACTAGAGAAATATCTGGCAAGAAACTAAAGAAGAAGTAAATAAATGGAGATACATCTGATGGCCATGCATCAGGAGATTTAACAATGTTAGGGTGGCATTACTCACCAAGTTGATCTACAAACTTAACGTAAGTCTTATCAAAATCCAAATGACTTTTTTTTAATGTTTGTTTATTCATTTTTGAGAGAGAGAGAGAGAGAGAGAGAGTGTGTGAGCAGGGGAAGGGCAGAGAGAAAGGGAGACACAGAATCCAGGCTCCAGGCTATCAGCACAGAGCCCATCACAGGGCTCGAACCCACAAACTGTGAGATCATGACCTGAGCCGAAGTTGGGTGCTTAACCGACTGAGCTGTCCAGGGGCCCCCAAATGACTTTTATTTCATAGAAATTGACAAGCTGATTCTAAAATTTATACAGAATTGCAAAGGACCCAGAATAGCCAAAACAATCTAGAAAAAGAATAAATTTACAGGATACACATCTCCCAATTTTAAAACATTACAGGAATAAAAACGGTGTAATAGTGACATAAAACTAGACATTAGATCAATGGAATATAACGGATGGTCAATAAATAAACCCATACATCTATGGTCATTGATTTTTTTACAAGTCTTCTAAGACAATTCCATGGGGAAAGAATAGTCTTTTCAACAAACCATGTTGAGGCAAATGGAAATCGACGTGCAAAAGTATGAACCTGGATCCCTACCTCACACCATATACAAAAATTACCTCAAAATCAATCAAAGGCCTAAAAGTAAGACCTATAACTGTAAAACCCTTAGACAAAAAAACAGAAGTGGGGCGCCTGGGTGGCTCAGTCGGTTAAGCGGCCGACTTCGGCTCAGGTCACGATCTCGCGGTCCGTGAGTTCGAGCCCTGCATCCGGCTCTGGGCTGATGGCTCAGAGCCTGGAGCCTGCTTCCGATTCTGTGTCTCCCGCTCTCTCTGACCCTCCCCCGTTCATGCTCTGTCTCTCTCTGTCTCAAAAATAAATAAACGTTAAAAAAAAAAAATTAAAAAAAAAAAAGAAAAAAAACATAGGAGTAAATCACTGAAACCTTGGGTTAGGCCATGCTTTCTTAGCTGTGACACTACAAGCACACAGAACAATAACAAAAAAAAATAGAGAAATTGAGCTTCATCAAAATTAAAAACTATTGTGCATAAAGAGACATAATAAAGAAAGTGAAAAAACAACCTGCAAAATGGGAGAAAGATTTGCAACATACATATCTACTTCAGGTCTAGTATACAAAGAACTCTTAAAATTCAACAATAAAAAGACAAAAAAGCCCTTTTTTTATTAATTGGAAAAGGACCCAAATAAAGATTTCTCCCAGGATGATATAAAAAATGGCCAATAAGTACATCACAAGATGGTCAACACCTTTAGTCATTAGGGAACTGCAAATCAAAACCACAGGGGGATCCTACTTCGTATCCACTAGGATGCATATAATAAAAAAGACAGACAATAATAAGTCCTGGCAGTATCTTGAGAAATTGGAGCCCCATGCATTGCTGATGGAACTGTAAATTGTACAGCCACTGTGGAAAGAAGCTTGGTAGTTCCTCAATAAATTAAACATAGGATTACCATATGACGCAGTAACTCCATGCCTGGACACATACGCCAAAGAATTAAAAACATATGACTACACAGGAACTTGTACATAAGTACACATAACAGCGTTATTCACAACGGCCAACAGTGGACACCACCCAAGGTCCACCACCCAACGATGGGTAAACAAAAGGTGATACATCTTTAAAATGGAATACCATTCAGTCATGTTAAAACACGCATGAGCCTTGAAAAGGAGCAGACATAATAGGTCACATATTGTATAATTCACTTTATGTGAAATGTCTACTATAGACAAATCCAGAGGGAGAAAGCAGGTTAGTAGTTGCCAACAACTGGGGGAGCGGAGAACCGAGAGTGTCTAGTAATAGACAGAAGATTTGTTTTTGAAGCGTGAGAGTATTTTGGAGTTAGAAAGAGGTGGTGGGGGCACAAGCTTGGGAATATACTAAAATGACTGAATTGTACATTGTGAGAGGGAGAGACATGGCATGTGAATCTGTTTCTATAAAAATATAAAACGGAATCAAACAGAAAGTCTTGAGTGGGAAAGTACAACAACTGAATGAAATGGAAACAAAATACAAACAAACAAAGAGAAAGTTGAAGAGGAGGGCAGGAGGAAAAGAAGAAGATTAGAGGGACAGAAATGTTTTGTATTTGATTAGGAACACTGCCCTTCTACAAGTTCCCTGCATAAGTTTTGTTTTTGCAGACTTTTCGTATGCTATTTCCTCTCCCAAGGACATTCTTTCCACTCTGATCTGCCCTGGGAAAACATAACTCTTTGAGCTCAAACTCTGACTCCAATATGAAGCATTCCTACCTCTCTGCCAGGCATTTAGCCCCTCATTTTCCTGCATAATTGTAGCACTTAGTACCAGCTTCTGTGGCAGTGGGTCTGTATACTCCTTTTTAACATATTAATTAAGGCATATTTTTACGTACTAATTAAGGCATAATTTACATTTGGTGAAGTAGACAAATCTTAAGTGCAGAGCTCAATAAATTTACATATACGTGTGTGTGTGTGTGTGTGTGTGTATACAGTCATGTGACCACTCAAGTCAAAATACAGAAGATTTTTAGCCTCCCAGAAGTCTGCCTTCTGCTCCTCCCAGCTAGATAATCAAAGATAACCACTATTCTGATTTCTACCTGAATAGATCCATCAGGCCTGATTTTTGGAATTCATATCCATGAAATGAAGTCATTCAATAGGTATGATTCCATGTCTGAAGTTTTCATCCAACATTAGGTTTGGGAAATTCCCTCATGTATTTGTGCGTAGCAGATTGGTTCTTTTTCATCGGTGTATAGTATTCCATTGTATCACTACACCAGTGTATTTATCCATCCAAATGGTGATGGATATGCGGGTGTGTTTCCATTTGGAGGCTGTCACAAATAAAATTTCAAGGGAACTTCCCATATACGCTTTCTGGTAGATGTAATGTACAATTTAGTAGACATAAGCCCTGGGTATAAACTCAGGAGCGGCAGTGTTGGGTTATAGTACATAATTGTGTTTAGCTTCGGTAGATGGAGACACTTTTTCAAAGTAGTTGTCCCATTCTACAGCACTGTGTGACAGTGTGGAGTTGTGTCTTAATTGCCCGTGTAGACACCTGTCTCTCTCCTACCCTGTTGACACCCTGAGGGCAGGGACTATACTCTTTTACCTCTGAATCCCAAGTATACTGTCTGACACAGAGGAGATAGGGCATTATGCCTGCAAGGCCCTATTCCAAGGACCAGCAAACCTCTTCTGCAAAGGGCCACACAGTAAATGTTTTAGGCTTTTCAGGCCACGTCACCACTCTGCCACTCCTACCGAACTCCCCCATTGCAACACTATGGCAGCCTTAAAGAACGTGCAAGCAAGTGGGCGTGGCTGTGTTCTCATAAACTCTCCTTATGAAAACAATTGGTAGGTCAGAGTAGGCCAGTGGTGCATAATTTACCAATCCCTGCATCATACAACCCCAGTCCTACCCCTGTCACTTCTCTGATCTCATCCCTACCACCAACCTCTCGGCTCACTCCACTATAGCCACACTGGTCCCCAGAATGCTCGCATCCCAGGGTCTCCTCGTCTCCGGACCTTCTGCCTGTATTTCCCTTTTCGGCATATTTCCTTCGAGTGGCAACCTCACTTCCTTCGCTTCTCAGTTAAATGTGATTTTCCAATGAGGCTTCCCGATCTCCCTCCGCTAGTTAATTTTTTTCCCTAGCACTCATTGCCACTAACATAGTATACGTTTGACTTCCTATTGAGTGTCCTGACTCCCCATCCCACTCCCCCATACCTCACGAGCATACATGAGAAAGGGGGTTTCTGACTTTTTTGCCCCCAGGGCTGCATCCACAGAGCCTGGAATAGCACTATCGCACAGCAGCAGCTTTGTATGTCTTTGTCGAATCCTTGCAGGTGCAGATAGCTTCTGACCGCAGGGGCTACAGTTACAACGCTTGCTCTAATCCATGTGCCTGGTGTAGATCCAGCCCTTCCCACCACAGCCCTGGGGTCATGGAGCCTGGGCATCCAGACAGCAGGAGCAGAGAGACCGAGAAATGGTCCCCACCAGAGTTCAGGCTGAACAGAGGGGCGGGGTGACAAGAGACAAGTCGGCCACCACAATTAAATGCAGATTTCTGTGGGTTGTTATGCAATGATATTGTACTTATATCCAAATGGAATGGCCATGTGACTTGCCAGGCAAAGCCTAAATAATTATGTCTTTATGCTATAATTATACAGTACCACCAAATTACAGAAATTAGAGGTAGAAAACAGTAATGCTGCTAATGAAACCTTGCTTCCATGTGAGGTCTTTTTTCCAAACAGGTCAGAGTGTTTTTAGACGGTTTCCCGGCATCACTCTCCCAGAGGGAAAGAGGCTGTGGGAAAGTTGAATCCCCATTTAGTAGAAAGGAAAACTGAGCTCCAGGGTCAACATAACTGCTTTCAGACCACATTACGTCACTGAGGGAACAAAGTCAGGAACAAAATGCTTGTCAATGAGCGCACCTCACCCCTGGGCTCTTCTGACCCTGTACACTCCTCCTGGGAAAACCCTTTGTTCTAACCCTCCAGAGCTTCTGAAAAGAAAAGTTCCAGGCTTTGAAAACCATTCCATGATGTCCATTTAATTAATTTTTTATAGAATAAGCAATCAGTTGAGAAAGCTCTTAGCTCTTGATGGCATCTTTCATCACTCCTGGAGAGCTTTAAAGACACAAACACACCTCATAGGAGGAAATCTGGGCCATTCCAGCCTCTCCTCTACCCAAAGCTTTGGCCACATAACCCCAGGCAGTAGTTATTATCTGCCCCATTCAGGGTGGAAAAGCTGGGGGAGCTTTTCTGAAACAAAAGATGGAAATGGCATTTATTGTGCAGATATAACACCCCAGGCTTTTTGTTAAAACAATTCTAAGTATATCCCTTGGTTTAGCATTGTTCAGACAGTATTGTTGTCTTTGTTTGTGGAAAGCAGGGACATTGAGACATAGAAAGGCTCAAAATTGTCTGGTATCACCCAGCTGGAGAGTAGCAGAGTGGAGATTTAAACCCAGGTCTTTTTGCTCTAGAACATACTGTGATGTGGTGACTGTGCACCATGTATTCTCGGCGGTGCATAGAAATAATTCCCAGGCAAACCACTAACTTCTAGGAAGAGATACCTCTCACTCCCAAATTACATATACATGAGGATAATTGTCTGAATAATAATGATACCAACCATCATCTTTATACAGTGATTTTTGAGCTTCAATGAGATATAATTCCCATGCCATACAATTCACCCATTTAAAGCATACAAATCAGTGTTTGTACTTCCGCAGAGTTTTGTGACCATGACAACAATCTAAGTTTAGAACAGTTTCATCACCCAAAAGAAATCCTGAGTGGTCACTTCACATTTTCCCACAACCTCCAACCCTAGGCAACTACTGATCTACTCTCTCTTTATTGATATGCCTATTACGATCATTTCACATAAATGGAATCACATAATAGATCATCTTTTGTGACTGGATCTTTGACTTAGCATAATATTTTCAAGATTCATCCACATTGTATCATGTATCAGGATGTCACTACTTTTTACTGTCAAATAATATTCACATTTTGGATACATCACATTTCATTTGTGTCTTCATCCGTAAATGGACATTTGGGTTGTTACCACTTTGGGCCATTGTAAATAATGCTGCTATGAACACTTATAAATGTTTTTTATGCGGACATATGGTTTCATTTCTCTTGACTACCTTGGAATGGAACTGGGGATCATATGGTAACTCTGTTTCGCTTTTTGAGAAACTGCCAAACTGTTATCCAAAGAGGCTGCACCATTTAACATTCCCGTTAGCAGTGTATGAGGATTCCAATCTTCCCACATCTTCATCCACAATTTGTATTTTTATTAAAGCCATCCTAACGGATGTAAACTAGAATCTCATTAAGATTTTGATTCGCATGTCCCTAATGATTAATGATGGTGATATCTTTTGATGTGCCTATTGGCCTTTTGTATATCTTCTTTTGAGAAATGCCTGTTCAGACCCTTTACCCATTTTGATTCAGGTTACCTTTTATTTTTGAATTATAATATATATTATATTTATATATACATTCTTTTTTCTGAACATAAGCCTCTTATCAGATAAATGGCTTACAAATATTTTATTCCTTTCTGTAGGTTATGTGTTTACTCTTGATAGTATTGTTTCATACAAAAGCTTTTAAGTTTTATAAAGTTCAATTTATTTTTTTCTTTTGTTGCTTATACTTTTTCTGTTGTATCTATACTTTGCTGCCTACCCCAAGGTCCCGGAGATGGACTCTGTGTTTTCTTCTAACATCTTTACAGTTTTAGCTCATGCACTTATTTTTTTATGCATTTTGAGTTAATTTTTGTTATCATATGAAGTACAGGTCCAAGTTCATTCTTCCACATGTGGATATCAGATTGTTTCAATACCATTTGTTGAAAAGACAATTCTTTCACCCACTGAATTGTCTTGGCAGACTTGTAAAAAAATCAATGGCCATAGATGTATGGGTTTATTTCTAGACTATCAATTCTATTTCATTGATTTTTATGTCACTATCACACTGTTTTTATTTCTGTAATAAGTTTTGAAATCAAGAAGTGTGAGCCCTTCAGCTTTTTTTTCCTTTTCTAGATTGTTTTGGTTACCCTGGGTCTTGTGTATGAATCTTAAAATCAGCTTACCAATCTCTTCCAAAAAAAGTCAGTTGAGATTTTGATAAGGATTGTTGAATTTGTAGATTAGTTTGGGAAATAATGCCATCCTAACAATATTAAATCTTATGATCCATGAGCATAGGATGTCTTTCCATTTATTTACATCATCTTTAATTTCTTTTCACAGTGTTTTACAGTCTTCAATATATGTCTTATGCCTCTTTTGTTATATTTATTCCTAAATATTTTATCATTTTTAATGACATTGTAAGAGGAACTATTTCCTTAACCTCATTTTTGGTTTTCTCATTGTTAGTGTATAGAAATACAATTGATTTTTGTATATCGGTCTTGACTTTACAACCTTGCTAAACTTATTCATTAGATCTCATACTTCTGTGTTGATTTTTCTTTAAAAATTACTTTAACATTCTTCATTTCATGTGAAGTTGGAGCTGAGGAGAAAAGCATACATCAACCACAGAGCTCTTATATTTCAAATGAAGAATCTGAGACTCAAAGAACGTAAGTAACTAGTCCAAAAACACACAGTGGTAGAACAGAGACTTAAAAGTATGCCATAGAAACAGAAGTTGAAGCCATGGGAACTGATGACCCTATCCCAAGAGAAGAGTGTGAGGACAAAACCCAGGAGAAAAAAAAAAAAAAATAGAGAGAGAGAAGAAATCCAAGAAATGGGCAAGGAGATGTCACAGAAAAGTAGGAGGAGAATCAGAATAGAGCAAGCACTGTAGGGGAATGGTGGGGCAGTGAGGCAAGGGGAGTAAAGTTTGGGATCAAAGTAGCTGAGCTTATGGTGTTATCCCGGGTACCTTGTCCCTTATTCTCTTACAGAATTCACATCTTCACCAACAAATAAGATTTCTACTATTTGCTTTAAAAGGAGATTGTGTATGTGAAAACACTGTGTATGCAGCAAAGGGTTCAACAAATTCCAATCACCATTATTTGATTATTATATTATTAACCAATAGTCTGTCCACTGAGGAAAATCACTGGAAGTGAATATTATAATGGTCCTGGGAGAGCAGGTTTAAAATAGTGGTAGGGCAACAGCCAGAAAGAGTTTCCTGAACATGTGCACAATATTTACATGGGAGTCTGAACTCCCCTCTCTTTTGAGAAGTTTGAAGGTAATGAAAAGGGAAACAACCAAACAGAAGCATAATTTTCCCTTGTTGAGGGAGGTTGGCCTTTCCTGTACCTATTGGGATGGGGGCACGTAAGCAAATCTGCAAGCAAAACAGGAGGCAAGAAAGAGAGGGAGAAATCGTTGGGAGAGAAGGGGAACAAGACTTTAAGAGGAAGGAAGACTAAGTGTTGGCAAGGAGGAAGGACCCTTCTCCCTAAGAAGCAAACCCAGGAAGAGAGGAAAGACGAAGAGAC